>NW_018020912.1:48591-51211 GCF_002006095.1 Pseudomyrmex gracilis | reverse complement strand
CGGTGTCGAATCGTACTGTGGTCAAACGGAACACGCCCGTTCTAAGTCTATAAGTATATTAAATAATAATATAACTATAGTACATAATTTCTTGGCTAATATCCCCAAAAATAATAAATTAGAAAAGAGCATAACGAACAAAACAAAACAAGTATCCAATTAAAAAATCATCCTGAAATTGTTTTTACGCGTGCTGACAAAGATAACATGACGGTTGCTGTAGACAACTTGGAATATATTAACAAAATTGAAGAGCTGTTGAGTGACGAGACAACTTATTCTAAAGTTTTTAACAAAAACCCCGTAAAAAAAATTGAAGAAGAACTCAATAAAATACTAAAAACTTGGCGGGATACATCACAGATTTAACATTTAAATTTTTAAAGTCGAGCGATGGCTTAATACCGCGTGCTTATGGTGTTCCCAAGGTACATAAAAAAGGAACGCTATTTAGAATGTCTTGTCTTTAAATAGCCCTTTATATAAATTATCCGATTATTTTAATAGAATAATTTTCTCAAATATCCCAAATGCAAATAATAGCATACTTAATAGTTTTGAGGTTGTTAAAAAAATACAAATAATCAAAGTACACTATTATATTATGTTCTCAATAGATGTAATATCTCTATTCACAGATGTACTAATAGATTTAGCCATCAAAAGTATAAAAATTAAATGGAATATTAGGGAAAAAACAAAGATACCATTAAGTGAATTTCTAAAAGCAATTGAATTTACTCTAATATCGACCTATTTTGTATTTAATGACAATATATACAAAAAAAACATTTGGTTTACCAATGGGGTCCTCCTTCATTGTATCACCCATTATTTTAAATTTGATGATGCAAGACATAGAAAAACAGATTTTTAAAAAATTACATTTCAAACCCAGTTTTTATTATAGATATGTTGACGACATAGTAATGACTACTTCAATTGAAGACTTAAATTATTTACTAAAAAACTTCAATAGTTATCACAAAAGTTACAGTTCATCATGGAATTGATCCAATAAAGTCAGAACTATGCGAGAACTGCAATAGACTTGTCAGAACTCTTAGAAAACGTGCTGCGTATCACATTATTAACGTACAGTAAAAGACGCTGTCACCTGAATAATAAACTCTGGCGTTAGCAAATTGTTTTTACTATTTATTTATCAAAACCATGTATTTTTCTTTGTATCTGGTATTATTCAATGTTTTTAATATAAGAAACAAATTAATACCGCTTCTTAAAATCTCTATTTTTATTTATAAATTTAATAATTAAAAAAGAACGATGCGAGAGCTATTTCTGTCACCCCCTAAAATGAAAAAAATGAGACATATTGACCAAATTTTCATCATTTTTTGGTCTTAATAAAAATCTCGATTTCAAATGACTTAAAAATGACTTTTTAGTGACTTTTTTTATTGTGCCGTTTTTGACTTTTAAAAATATCAATAATGTTTTTTTAAAAAAATTAGTTTTTTGAAAATATGTTTTATATACTATTTAAGATGGCTGTTGTGTAAAAAAGTTTTATAAAACAATTATTTATTTATCTACGTAAATAATAATTTTTAAAAATAATTACTTGCAAAAAATGTATTAGATAAATGTATTTAGATAAGTTTATTATACATCTTTTATATAAAACATTCTAATTTTGTTAATTTTAGTTCTAAAGGCACATTATATTTTTTTACTTATTTTTGTATTATTTATTTTTTAAATACAATTACATGCAATAAAATTTAATACTGATGTTTTATTATTAACAATAATAATAATTTAGTTTAATGTAAAATGTACTTTTTTTTTCAAACTGTATTTATTGCTTAAAGAGCCGTCTACAATGGAGAGTTGTAGGCCGTAAGAGTAAGAAATTGACCAATCACAGACAAAGTACAGAAGAATAATCGATTGTGATTTGTCAATTTCTTACTATTACGTTTAAAACTCTCTATTGTAGACGACCCTTAACGCGTAACGCCTAACCAATCAGAGAGATTACGTATTTAATATGAAACATATATATTAAACACGTAATCTCTTTAATTGGTTACGTGTTACGCGTTACGCGATGAATAACAGTAGGATCGCACCCTTATATATAATTACATATGTATGGCGATAATTTTTTGTGATATATATGCACCTAGGTGGTGCACTTTGACTTTTTCAATGCTGATTGGCTATTTCATATGACAGTCTAACGCGACTGCGCCATGCCTTTTTTTATCGATCCAAGACGTCTTGTTGGGCGATCGATAATGTAACATGTGTGTGCTTATAACCCTAAGATCTTGTGTATATAATCCAGTGGTTTAATTAAAATCCTCGCTGTTTAATTTGCAAAATGTCAAAAGAAGTAGATCTTAATTTTTCAAGTTCACACACACACCCACCCACACCCACACACACACACACACACACACACACACACACACACTTTTTTCATATATTACAACTTTTAATATTATTCTGCTGTATATTGTTCATAAAAAAAATAAAAAATAAAAACTATAATATCTTGTCATAAAATACTTCGTCATTTTTGGGCTACATTTGATATCAAATTTTAACATTTTAATATATTTTTTGTGCATATATATTTTTATACATATAT
>NW_018020912.1:37151-41777 GCF_002006095.1 Pseudomyrmex gracilis | reverse complement strand
ATATTTTACCCATGCATATTGAAGAAATCAATAACGTTCAAGATAATGACTTAATTGTTGAAGATGTGTTACAAAATCCACCATACAACACAAATCATGAAAATATTGAATGTAGTGAACACAGTGACGAATCAGAACATGAAACTAGAATTGAAATAAAAAATTTTGATATAGAATATTTAAGAGATCGCCCTGTTCATGAAATAGAGGCATATTTATTGAACTTCTTATCAGAATGGGGTGCTCGACATATATCATTCAAAAAAATAGACAAACTTTTAGCAGGATTGCGAGTTATTTTCCCTGGTTTGCCAAAATCTTATAAAACAATTATTCGTACTCCTCGTACTGTAAATGTTAAAGAAGTTGGTCAAGGTCTAATGTGGTATAAGAGTATCAAGGTTAACCTTAATGAAATATTAACTGATGACTATTTGCAAAACAATAATAAAATTGTAGTAGACATTAATATTGACGGTGTCCGATTATATAAGAGTACAGATAATCAGTTTTGGCCAATTTTAGGTTGTCTTAAAGGTGACAGATTTCCTTTTATAATTGGTATATGGTATGGCCATTCAAAGCCCGATGATTTAGAAAAATATTTATTTGACTTTATTGAAGAAGTTAAAAATCTGACCACTAATGGTTATAATTTCTATGGTACAAGTATTACTTTCAACATAGGTAACTGTTACTTATTAATTATACCAATGCTTGATAATTTTGAAATATTAAATAAATTAATCTATTACCAAGAAGCTAAAACCAAGAACAAAAAATATTAATCAAGTTACATTTATTAATTTCAAATTAACATAACAAAATAATGGAACAAACAAGTTTTACCTTTATTAGCCACTATTTTAGCTAGAATAATATATATTAAAACAATTTAGTTGATTAAACATATGTAATTAAAAATATACATATAATTAAAAATGGTACATAAATTATGATAGAGTCAAAAGAGCCATATAATGTTACGTACAGTAGAAGATAATATGTCATTATCACACAAAAATAAAAGAAAAAAATTTATAATACAAACGGTAAATGAAACTTATTCTTTTAAAATCTTCTGTGAACATTATAACAATCTAATTTTTTTGTTCACAAAAGAATTTGAAATAATAAGGTCTGTTAATCATTATAATACATTTTTATTTTTTTTTTTTATTGTTTTTGACAATAATAACTAATCATTTATTTCTTATATTTATCTTATTTATCTTATTCTTATTTTTTACTTCACGATATACTGTGTGAATCTATCATAGTTCAAATTTCAATTTCAGACTTTTAATATTTATATTGTTTATATTTCGTAATTTTTATATCTATACAGATTTCGAATTTTTAATTATATTAAATATGTATGTTGTTTAATTATGTTAAATGTGTATATATTATGTGTAAATATATTATGTTTAATTTAATTATGGTTTTCAGTGGATATTTAATCAAAATAATTATATTTTTTATAAATTAGTTTAATTTATACTATTATAGCTGTTACAGAACAGTTAAAATGTGTTCCACTATTTTATGTTAATTTAAAACTAAACTTGTATAATTAATTAAATCCTATTTGTTTTCGTTTAATTTAATAGAGCAAAAGGTTCTTTATTAATAAAGTATTTTATTTAATAGGTAATTATATTTTAGATGCCCCAGCTAGACAATTTGTCAAAGGCATTCACAATCATAACAGTGCATTTGGCTGCGAAAAATGCACAGTTGAAGGCGTTAGACATAGAAATCGTCAAGTGTTTTTACGCGATAATGCATCTCTTCGTACAGATGAATCATTTCAAAATAGAGACCAACCAGAACATCATAAGTATAATTCATCTTCAGAATGTGATTTGCAATGTGGAATGGTATCTACATTCAGGCTTGATCCGATGCATCTCATATATTTAGGAGTGTTTAAGCGATGGTTACAGTTTCTTTTTAGAATAGTTGTAACAACAGGCAAAATTAATAACAGAGCTAAATATCAGTTGTCTCTGAAAATGTTACGTTGTAGTCCTTGGGTGCCTATAGAATTCAATCGTCGACCTCGATCTTTTTATGAAATATCTAAATATAAAGCAACGGAATTGCGGCGTTTGCTACTATACGACGGCGTACGAATTTTTAAGAATACTCTACCTCCGAACACATATAAAAATTACTTACTTTTACATAGTGGAATATATATATTGTCTAATCCAACTTTAGTGCAAAATCCAGTTATGCTCAATGTTGCTCAAAAAATTTTAAAAGAATTTGTAAAGCATTCTTCTCAACTTTTTGGTAAATGCTTTGTTGTTTACAACGTCCATTGTCTAATTCATTTAGTTGATGAATGTCGAAACCATGGAACTTTGGAATCATTTAGTGCTTTTAAATATGAAAATTATATGAGACTTATGAAACGATATTTGAGATCTACGTACAAGCCTTTACATCAATTAATTAGACGTGATATAGAAACCAAAGGACGGCTCGTTCCAAAAACAGATATAAATAATCCCAAAAAAATATTATTAAAAAACCAGTATAATGGAGAATGCAATATTGAAGGAGAACAGTTTTAGACTGTCATTTTATATGATGTTACTCTTACCAAAAACGAGGCAAACAGCTGCTTTAAAACAAAATGCGGAGATGTCGTAATCTTGGACAATATTGTTCGAACATCTCAAAATCAGTTTATCTTAATGGGATATAAGTTTATCAAACAAGAAGATTATTATAATTTTCCTATCGCATCTTCTGAACTTGGAATTATAAAAGTTTCTCGTTTACAAAGTCACAGAACCGTTTATAAAATTAAACAATTTTTATGTAAATGTGTTCTTTTACCTGATAATGACGAAGCATTTGTATGCATTCCTCTTGTACACTGTAACAATCATTAAAATGCCAGTAAGAACTATTTTTATTTTTTTATAATATTTTATTTTACAAGTCATATTGTGTCTTACCATCTAATGTTTTATTTTTCTTTTAGTTTGCAGTTGTAGAATTTGATGATTCATGTGATGAATCGCAGACATTAGTAGAAGTAATTCTTTCTAAATGGCTGTTTGATAATAATACCAAGTGCAAATATCCATCTAAAAAAGAGAAACTCAAAACTACCCGTTTGATTATGGCAAAAATGGATCCAGGACAAGATTGGAATATTTATAATCTTCGCGTTCATCATTATTATAGTAAGTTTATAATTTTCGGAAATATCTCATATTTAAATTTAAATATTAAGTTTTTTCAGTGCTAATGTAACTAAAATGAACGTAATTTTATTTATTGAGAAAAAAGTTGGTATTATATGTTACATTCAGTATGTATTTCTTACGGAAAAAACATTCAACAATTGACTGTAACGTACGAAATCACGTTCAACTTGACCGTAAATGCTCAAAATTGAACGTACAACGCTGAATATTAAAAGTTGTCAAGTTGAACGTGATTTCGTACGTTACGGTCAAGAGTTGAACGTTTTTTCCGTAAGAGATATGTTATATTTTTACTTATTTTGCTTTATTTTTACACATCATTTGTAGGTACTTACAATATTGCTCTCAAAGCGGCTAAAGCTGTTCTAGAGGGTGAAGTTGCTCAAACAGAGGTAGAAACAGATTATGATCAACCAAGAAAGAGAAAAAAAACAAGAAATATATATCATCGTCAGAAGATGAAGAAATGAACAGTTCTTTGAACGTTCCTCATGGTACAAGCAGTGAAATACCTGCACACACACACACACACACACACACCAGATTCTTTTCTTTCTAATAAATTAAAAGCACTTCTTAAAAATAAATCTATAAAAGCGTCAGCTAAATGTCAACAAAAAAACACATGTTGGAAAATTATTTTCTCGTAATAAATCACATGTTAAATCTTTAAGCCCTTCAAACCTAACTAATGCTATGTTTGACAAAAATCCGAAAAACCAACATTTATCATCAAATGAAGGTACGTATACTTATGCGTACTCATGTTGTTTTGTGAATTAGTTTTGTATTTTTGTAATAATATTTGTATATATATAATTGTTTGGGGAAAAATTTTATAATTTTAGTTTTACAAGNAAGATATTTATTTCCTACAAACTGCAGTACACGTGCAATGTCGGAAGAGTCACTGCAATCAGAGAAGTCTAAGCCTGTTAGAAAATTACATAAAATGTTTCAACATTTAGACAAAGAAAGTTGTTTTTATTCTTTTGATAGTAAGTTAATTAATTTTTAAGTAATATCGAATTTTTTTATACAAATGATCTTATTTCTCATGTTTTTCGCATAATTTATTTTATGGACTAACAGCTTCTCAAAAGTGCTTGTCTTCTCAATTGACTATGGATGACAGTGACCTACCTTCAACGTCAGATAGTTCTTCAGTAAGCACACTGTCTGTACATGTTCAGCGTGATATCTTAAAAAAAAAACAAGATACTTTCTCAAGGGACATTAAGAAAACGAAATTATCTGCGGCTCTTGATAATTGTAAGTTAATTGTATACTTTTCCCACAAAACTTTTTTGAGTGCGCTTGCATTTAAATTAGAGTTATATGTTACAGATGTAATATGTCTCTCTCTCTCTCTTTCTCTCTCTCTCTCTTTTTCTCT
>NW_018020912.1:34272-35805 GCF_002006095.1 Pseudomyrmex gracilis | reverse complement strand
GAGTGAAATTTCCTTGCCGGTGTTGCAGAACCTTCCTTGGACTTCTCCGACTCCCGATACTTTGCGAAGACATCATACACAGTCGATCTCGGATACCCGAAAAACCGAATGATTTCTGTCGCCGAGCGCCCGGCGCGAATACTTTCAAAAATCGCGGCTCTTCGGTTGTACTCCGCACTGGGTTTCAACATTGCGACTGTTTCGAAGTTATGGTAGTTTAGTACATGCGTCAAGCTATTTGAATGCCAATCGCGACATCTGCCAATGGTACTGAACGGAGGGAATATCAAATTGAAATTTGTCCGGATTTTGGCGACGCACCCTGTATATAACTACATTTATATACACGTTACATTTTCTAATAATTATAAGTAATGAATNCAAAATAATAATTCTAATAATTTATAATATTTATAATAATAAATTAATTATTAGATAATAATATAATATACTATATATATTGAATAATATAATATATATTGTCCAATTAATTTATATTTCTGCAGGACCAATTGTATCTAATCTTGATAGAGATTTGCTTCGAAACGTGTCAAGTAAACTTGATATAGTGTTAATGAATCAACGCCGCATCTTAAATGAAATATTTCCTAATGAAGCTATCGTAGAGAGACCCGAAAATTGTCCTCCCCTTCCATTACGAGATGAACAGTCATTCGAAGCATTCAACAAATTTTTAAAGAATAAAATTGCATTTTCTCAGTTTGTAAGTGCAGCTAATTTGTTTAGATATTTATTGTTTAGATATTTATATCTTCTACAATATATGAACTCTTCTTATACAGTTTGCATTTATTTCTTTGTGTATTTTTAAGGTCAATTACCTTAATGGACATATTCCTGATGATTCTGATCAGTGGAATGCTGCTACTTGTCTTATGTCTATTATATTGCATAACGAGCTTGCAAGACAAGTTAGCTGGAAAGGAACTAAAGGAGTAAAAATCTCTTTTTACGGAACAAGGATTAAAGAAGCTTTATTTTGTAAGTTTTTTCTTATATTTGAGATATTAACCCTTACGAAAAAAACGTTCAATTATTAACTGTAACGTACAAAATCACGTTCAACTTAACCGTAAACTTTCAATATTCAGCGTTATACGTTCAATTTTGAACATTTACGATCAAGTTGAACGTGATTTTGTACGTTACGGTCAATAGTTGACTGTTTTTTCCACAAGGGAAGGCCATTAATCAATCAGTATTATGTGTTAAATAATGAAAAGTAAAAAATCACAAGCTTTTCTTCTTTTTTTCTTGCAACTTATCAAAAAATTAATTAATTCTTTTAGCGCATTATTACTTGTGTTCACAAAAAATTTCTTCTTTTAATAAAATATACGAAAAATTTTCTTCTCGATTTATATATTAATATAAATTTTAAATTAATTACAAATCTTGATCAAATATTATAAAATTTTTTTTTTGTTGAACATATGACAATATAATATTCTGTTATTTTAATAAAATATATTTAAATATATAATACTACTATATTTAAAATTATATGTAAAA
>NW_018020912.1:28681-33834 GCF_002006095.1 Pseudomyrmex gracilis | reverse complement strand
TAAATGCAGATTTGATGATGACAACATTAACCCATTTTAAGAAACTTCATAGTAATGGCTTTTTTCTTCTAATTTATATACCTGCATTTATATACACGTTACTCTTTTAAAAAAAAAAACATACTTTGCATTTTGTTTTTAGTTTGGTTTTATCACACATTATTACATAACTATAAATTTTTATTTTATTTTACAGTATATTTACTATAAGTTTTCTGTGTTTATTTCGACTAATTAGAAATTTAAAGTAAAATTAAAGTTTAATTTTTTGATAGAAACTCAATAACAGCACATACAAATTTTATAATAAAAGAGTAATATATTAATGAATTAATAATTTATAGGAAAAAAGTTACTTTTTTCTAAACTAAATTACTGTGCAATAACGTTGTTGAAATGACTGTATGGTCTGTGTTCTTATATGATCAAAAATAATTTTATTGATAAATGTATAAACTATATGTAAAAAAAAGATATATAAAATACATAAAAAATTGAATATAATATTTGACTAATTATTATTCTAATGTTTCTACCATATCAATAATTTTAAACGGTCATAAAACGTCAGAAGTATGTCATTATGATATAAATATGACATCATGAAAGTATCAAAAATTTAAGCAATTTGACGTCATTTTGATAAACTGAAATTTGATCATATTTTGATATCATTTTGATATCACTTTGACTTTTCTGTTCTCTTTGGGATGAGTGGGAGTCTAGTGACCACAGTCTTGATTGACCACGTCTTGATTGCACAGATCTTGTACTTAAGGTAGTATCCGTGCGACACTCCTATTCAAAAATAAAATTTACTGTTAATATAAAAAAAGTTTAAGATAACTTAGGATCACAGCATCTAATTTTTGTCAGAGATTGTACTTACACACTAATATACTATGTATACAGATTCGTACACACATTTAAACAAGTCAAAATGGTAATCGTGGCACCATTTACAAGTATTCAGTTGTGACAACTTATAGGCATACCTTATAGCTTCTAGGGTTAGATTTATAACTAGTTGACCTATTAAGAGGGTCCTGGAGCGAGAAGCGAAATCAGCGCTGGGGTCTCTGCCCGGAAAGTGGAGCCCTCAAGTAGTTGAGTTAGTCTGTCCTTGTTTTAAAGTGAGACGGGCTAATCGCGCTGTTTATCGCGTTACCGATCTTTCGTCGCACAGCTCGAGCCGGCCAGCACCGAGAGTACCGAAAGTGTGGGGATACGCACACAAGCGAGAACCGCCGTCTGTGTGCGCTCGTGAAAAAGTGCAGACATACTATGTTCTGCCTCTTTTCCACTAAGCTATAAGGCGAGACACGAAGCACGTTCACGTAGCGCGATTGTTGCGTATGACAGCGTGAAGTGCGTTTCAAGATTTAGAATCTTGGAAAACGTACATATATTATTGATAATAATAAAACCTCCATAATAACACCTTTAGATGCATTACATTTTATTAATTATTAATATTATTATTATTATTANTTGTAATTTGCTTTTAAACTATTGAAAACATGTAATATATAAAAAATACTATTAGTGTTACTTTGTATATATTTTCATTTGGTAAATTACGAAAAAACCACATTTTATAGAATGCATAATCTTAAAGTATTTAATTGATATATCATATTATATGAATATAATATTTGGAGAAAAAATAGAAACATATGATCATATAAAATTATATATATATGTGATAAAATCGTGCCAAATTTTGAATCTGAATTTACGTAATTATGTAAAATCAGATCCGAAATTTCACGCGATTTGATCACTTATATACAGGGTGAGTCATCTGAATCTATCACCTCCAATAACTCGTTTGTGTGGCCAGGAATCGAAAAAAGTTTCATATAAAAGTTGTAGGGTTTCGAGGGGGAACCAAAATGGCGTACCTTTCAACTTTTGATTTTGACCGAAAGTGGGGTACTTCAATCGGAAGTGGTTTTTTAACATGGAAACCCCCCTTTTTGACACCGGAAAATGAAAAAACGGAAAATTTTACGTTCAAATATAACCTTGGCTGTTTTAAAATTTTTAAGATGGCGAACGAAGATAACGGACAAAAATTTTAGTCAGCCAATTTGCACCAAATTAAGTTTACGAGGGTTTTTGAAATTGCTGATCACGAATCTGAAGTCAGATTTGCAAAATTCAAAATGGCGGATCTAAGATGGCGGACAAAATTTTTAGCCAAAATTAATAGAAATTACTACTCTTAGCACTACCCAGGAACAACGACGTAGACGTGGTAGTTTTTTGTTCCCTTTGGGGTGCTTTATTTACGTGAGTCCCCTTGCCTCTCACTATCGGGGTGCTTTATTTACGTGAGTCCTCTTGCCTCTCACTATCGGGGTGCTTTATTTACGTGAGTCACCTTGCCTCTCATTATCGCGGTGCTTTATTTACGTAAGTCCCCTTGCCTCTCACTATCAGGGTGCTTTATTTACGTGAGTCCCATTGCCTCTCACTATCGAGGTGCTTTATTTAGTTAATTTGTAACTTCAAACAGTTAATTCGCTAAGTAGTACACTTAGCGAATTAACTGTTCGAAATTCCGTCCATTTTCTTGAATGCATAGGTCGATACGCCTTCTGAATGATGTGACTGTTCTCAAAAGAATTTCTTGAGATATTGCGGCACAAGCAGTCCGAATACGTTCCTTCATATCTCTTTGATTGTTGGTTTTTCGCTATAGACAATATTTTTCAGCATTCCCCACAGGAAAAAATCGGGAGAAGTTAAATCTGGCGAACGAGGAGGCCACGCGACTGCGCCCAATCTCCCAATTTACCTACCATTGTATGGGTTATTCAAATAATTTCTTACAATATATGAATAATGTGCTGGCGCACCATCCAATTGAAGCCACATCCGTTCTGTGGTGAATAAATCAACGTTTTCCAATAGTTGCGGTAAATCGTCTCAAAGAAACTGCAAAAAGTTTTGTTTGTTAACGTTTTCTTCAAACAAATTAGGACCTATTAAATAGCCATTTACGATGCCATACCAGACCATTAGAGACCAACGATTTTGGAAAGTAATTGAACGAAACCAATAAGGATTTACATCGGTCCAGTAGTGACACTGATGTCTATTTACAGTTCTATTGCTACTGAATGTTGCCTTATTTGAAAAGAGTACATACCGGAAAAAGTTTTTATCTTGTTGGATCATTTGCAGGCCCATTCACAAAAATTTACACGAAGTAAGTAATCATTAAAATTCAAATGTTGTGTCAACGTTATGTGATATGCATGAAATTTTCTCGTCTTTAATATTCTCGCAACTGTTTGCTGAGGTATGCCAATTTCTCTTTTGATTTGACAAGTGCTAATATGACAATCGAGATAAATTTTCGCTAAAATGGGTATAACACGATTATCATTAACATCATATTCATGATGTCGTGATCGGCGAATCATAGACCCATCACTTGCTTTTTGCGTAAGGGTTTTAATGGTTACTCTAGTTGGATGCCTTCTATCAGGATAACGTTGAGCATACAGACGTTCAGCTCTCGAAAAATTATTCATACATTCCCTCAATATTTTGATCATGTCCACGATTTCGTTTGGTGGGTAGGCTGTCATATTAAAGATAACAAAGTATCTGAGTTCTAAAAGTATTGATTTTTCAATAGATACAAATAAGCGGAGATATCGTTGCTATTTAAGCATTCACGTCTGCTTTATGATTGCANGATGATAGTCATGGTCATAGCAACCTAGCGGAAGAGCTACATACGAACTAGTCGCGCATAACTACGAATGTCTGAAAGTCAACCGATTTTCACCAAATTTTGTACACGGGAGTTGGTGGCGTTATAACACGATTATCATTAACATCATATTCATGATGGTATCGACCTATGCATTCAAGAAAATAGACGGAATTTCGAACAGTTACTTCGCTAAGTGTACTACTTAGCGAATTAACTGTTTGAAGTTACAATTTAACTAAATAAAGCACCTCAATAGTGAGAGGCAAGGGGACTCACGTAAATAATGCACCCCGATAGTGAAAGGCAAGGGAACTCACGTAAATAAAGCACCCCGATAATGAGAGGCAAGAAGACTCACGTAAATAAAGCACCCCGATAGTGAGAAGTAAAGGGACTCACGTAAATAAAGCACCCCGATAGTGAGAAGCAAGGGGACTCTCGTAAATAAAGCACCCCAAAAGTGAGAGCCAAAAAGACTCACGGAAATAAAGCACCCCAAATGGAACAAAAAACTACCACGTCCACGCCGTTGTTCCTGGGTAGTGCTAAGAGTAGTAATTTCGATTAATTTTGGCTAAAAATTTTGTCGCCATCTTGATCCGCCATTTTGAATTTTGCAAATCTGACTTCAGATTTGTGATCAGCAACCCCAAGAACCCTCGTAAACTTAATTTGGTGCAAATCGGGTGACTAAAATTTTTGTCCGCCATCTTCGTTTGCCATCTTGAAAATTTTAAAACAGCCAAGGTTACATCTAAACGTAACATTTTCCGCTTTTTTATGTTTCGGTGTCAAAACGGGGGGTTTCTGTTTTAAAAAAAACCACTTCCGATTGAAGTACCCCACTTTCGGTCAAAATCAAAAGTTGAAAGGTACGCCATTTTGGTTTCTCCTTGAAACCTTACAACTTTTATATTAAACTTTTTTTGATTCCTGGCCACACAAACAAGTTATTGGAGGTGATAGATTCAGATGACTCACCCTGTATAATTTTATATAATCATATGTTTCTATTTTCTCTCGGGAAAATAACTTGGTTTTGTATAATACTTCAAGATTATGTATATATACAATGTAGATTTCTTTCGTAAGTTACAAATCAAAAATATATATAAATGAACGCTATATATAGTGTCTTTTATATATGTGAAATGTTTCTTCAATATTGTGTAAAATATTAAATTATCACAATTAACTCGTATTTGTAATTAATAAAGAAATATAATGTATCCTGAGGTGTGTTATCATTATCGATAATATAGTTAGTACTTTTTTCAAGATTGTAAATCTGGAAAAAAATTTCACATTATCATACAGCAACAAGCGCGCAACGTGAACGTTATCTTGTGTTTCGTCTTATAGTCTGCTTTGTGGAAAAGAGACGGAACATAGTATGTCTGCACTCTTCCACGAGCTAAAT
>NW_018020912.1:26449-27702 GCF_002006095.1 Pseudomyrmex gracilis | reverse complement strand
AGACTGACTATAAATTCAAGCAGAGCAATGTATTAGGAGCCGTCTATCAGGCTAATTTATGTTTTTTCATCAAGCCTGTTGAAATAATGATTTTTAACAACGNCAGATCTTAAGCAGATTTGTCATAATTATTTATAGTTCTAAAATTTACTAGTTTCGGCAACTCTATGTTATAAAAGATGTCTCTGACAGTATAAATTTAGAAAGTAGTCAGCAAACGCTAATTCATTCTTCAACATACACGCGTTAACGAAAACACTTCTGAGACAAAAAAAGATAAGGCAACATAACATAAAGCAACTTTATATTACAAGATACACTTCTGACACAATAAATTTAGAACATAACCAGCACACGTTTATAAAAACACATCTGGGAAAAAAATCAAATTTCTGTTACAAAAAGACGTCTCTGACGCAAAAAATTTTGAACATAGCCAGCACAAATTGATTGTAAATGTTCATACTATTTAATGCACTACCACACGGTAACAAGAACGTCTTTGGAACAAAAGTAAAGCAACTTTTATGCTACACGAGACGCTTCTGGCACAATAAATTTAGAAACTAGCTAGAACACTTCATTTGTAAATGCTTTAAAAACCATTTTCTACACGTTTAGAAAAACGCTTCTGAGCAAACAAAAAGACAAAGGAACTTTATGTTACACAAAACGCCATTGGCGTTTTTACAATTTAGATCATAGCCAGCACACAATAATTATACATACTTCCTATTTATAAGTATACTTGCACACGTTTATATAAATGTCTCTGAGAGAAAAGNGAAAGAAACTTTATATCACAAAAGACGTCTCTGGCACAATTTAAAACACAGCCAGCATATGTTGTTTTAAAAACTTTTATATTTATTAGTACGCACGTTTTCAAAAGCACTTCTAAGAGACAAGACAAAGCAATTTTACGTCACAAGAGACGCCTCTGGCATTATAAATTTAAAATATAGCCAGCACACATCAACTAATAAAATGCTTCTTAATAAGTTTTACACCAGCACACGTTTTCAACAATGCCTTTGGGAAGATAGACAAAGCAATTTTACTGTCAAAAAATGCATGTAACATTGTTTTATACTAAACTTATTTTAAAAAACACAGCATGCGTTGGCAGTTCCTAATAAGTTTTACACCAGCACACGTTTTCAACGCCTCTGGGAGAAAAAACGAATCAATTTTATGTCACATGAGACGCCTCTGGCATTATAAATTTTTAAATATAGCCAGCACACGTCAAC
>NW_018020912.1:20077-26234 GCF_002006095.1 Pseudomyrmex gracilis | reverse complement strand
TTTCAACGCCTCTGGGAGAAAAAACGAATCAATTTTATGTCACATGAGACGCCTCTGGCATTATAAATTTTTAAATATAGCCAGCACACGTCAACCAAAACTGTTTCATAATAATTACTATTCCAGCACACGTTTACAAGAACACCTCTGGGAAAAAAACAGAGCAACTTTTTTTCCAAAAAGATGCATGTGACATTATTTTATATTAAACTTATTTTGAAAAGAGCCAGCATGCATTGACAGTTTATAATAAGTTTTACTCCAGCACACGTTTTCAACGCCTCTGGGAAAAACGACAAAGCAACTTTACTGTCAAAGAGATGCATTTGACATTAGTTTATATTAAATTGTATTTAGAAAAAAACCAGCATGCTTTGGCAATTCATAGTAAGTTTTACTCCAGCACACGTTCACAAACGCCTCTGGCAGGAAAGACTAAGCAACTTTAGAGTCAAAAAGATGCATCTGACTTTGTTTTAATATTTTTTAGATAATTGCCAGCATGTGTTGGCAGTGTTTTCTATACTCACGTTAGTACAGATGATATTCTAAACGTTTAAAGAATCACATAACACAAAATAATCACACTATATAACACAACTGAATACAACACAATATATAAAAACAACATCTAGAATACATGCACGTGCACATTTCATTTTTCATTTACACGTTCATTTACACGTTGGTATTTTGACATGTCATGTTAGAAATTTTTAAAGTTACAATCACTTCCACTTTTATAGTATTGACATTTACAGGTTAAGAGTTAAGCATAAAAACCAAAAAGTGTTTGAAATAGACATAACATTCAAGAATGTAATGAGACTATTGATAGACTGATTTGGAAGCCTCTATGACACAAACAATCTATAATACGTTTTGTGTACACATTTGCTTAGAAAACCAGAGATAGTAGCAATTTTTTTTATCGACATGTTGAAGCGCCATCTGTTCCAATATCCGTGAACTATATACTAATCATTTTTATATTCTTAGCACTGAAATGCTAGCAAACGTGTACACGAAACGTAGTTTAGACTAATTTTCTATTGTAGGCTTCCAAATCGTAGTCTAATAGTCTTATTACATTCTTCAATGTTGTGTCTATGGCAGACACTCGTTGGTTTTTATACATAATTCTTGAACTTCAAATACCAGTACACTAAAAGTAGAGGTGATTGTAACATCAAAAATTTTTGTTAAAGTTTTGATATATTGAAAAGTGTCTGCCATTCATTTTATTATTTTCTTTAATTCTGTAGAGCCGTTTTTCTATCCGAGCAATAATTACAAAGAACAGTCTAAAGTACCTATTGCTCGTTCGATCGGTAATAACAGGAAGGTCCAGGACCCTCTTATATTTTGATATTTAATAATTAAAAAAATACAATGAAAAATGCCTTTTCGTCCAAAACAGTTGCAATATAAGGGAAAATTTGTTACTCAAATAACTTATTAGACGACGTATTATGCGACGTATTGTTACATAAACTTGGAAAAAATCTAAAGTGTTTTCAAAAAAGTACTTTCTTCTAAAAATTATAAATGAGAAACATCTAAGACTCAATTCAATATTATATATGGTTCTTGACAAATGTTATATTATTACAAAAGTAGCAACTGGCAAGATACATACTACAAACAAGAAATGTGCGTTGCCAGATTTTTATCATTTTACTTTACTACGGTTTTACTGCACAAGTTTAAAAATATATAACTATTGAATAAAACAAAAAAATATTTTTTTGTTTCCGAATATTTGTAAAGTGTCTTTCTAAAATATAATTATTTTTTTGTAAACATTCATACAGCCGTTTTGGATGTATTTAGTAGAGAACATCTGTTAATAACGCCTATTTTGATCGTGAATATTTTGTTTTACTAGTCGCTTTAATCGATGAAATTCTTTGAAATTGAGAAAGTAAATGTAAATTATCATTTTTAACATTCTATTAAACTGTTATCAAATTACATAGAAAATTGAGTTTGCACGGGAACTACCCTAACTACATGTTGCACAAAACAATATTGCACTTATTATTTGTTACATAGATAACTTTATTGCACAAAAGCATTATTGCATATATTGAGATAAATGCACAAATGTTACTATTTGTCGTACACGTTTTTACTCGATAATGTATAATAGTGAGAAGTAATTATTTTGTTTGTATCATACACTATTGTACATATATGATCAGAGAAATAACTCTTCCTTCCTAAAAAATCTAACCTACCTCAATCTATATTATAATATCATTAATTGTTATGGTACATGTGTTACGTCCTGGAGATTCCACAATCTCCTTTTCTTGCGACGCGACGCGCCAACGCATAGCAAACCCTTTTTTTTATTATGAAAAGCAATAAATAACTCGAACGGATCTCCTATCGTTTAGAAACTTAGACTCCAGACGATAGAAGAGCAAACGGAACTCATATCGGCGCCCGAAAGGATAAACCGCGCCTGTAATAACCCGAAATTTTATGATAATGAACAAGAAAAATTTATTATTTAAACATTTCGAGCAGCTTTCCAAACAAACCCGGATATCTCCGGGTCATGAAAAACACCGCTTATAAAAATTAAAGCGGCCGGCGCAAATAGAAACTCCGGCGCCACGAGCATTTTTATTATAAGCAAATAAAAGGGTCTATGTGGCGTGATCAAGAAAAAACAACACTCTCCCTTTTCCTTTCTCCGAAAAATCAGACAAGCTGACCAAGGCGAGAAATTGTCGCCGATTGGCGATCACACAAAGTTTATCCGACAACTAATTAACAAATAGAAACCAGCGAGGCCCAACCGAGTTTTCCGATTGGGAGAAACTCGGTGAGCACTTGCTTACTCAAAAGAGTATATAAAACGGGACTCTCGGAGATGGAGTCAGAAAACCTGCTGATTCCCCGAGAGTGCCGCAGCTAATTCGCGACGAGTCAGTCAAGAACCGCTCATCTTAGAAAATCGGGAGTGCCGTGGTGCAACGATTTTGAAAAGTAGAATTCGGTGCAGTGAGTGCCAAAGCCGGGACACCAAAGCCGCACTGGTGGTCAACTCTCCGCTCTTGAGTGCAGCCAACCCGACACCGCCGCAACTCAACTAAGTAGTAAGTGTTTTAAGAAACCAATTGTTTATTGAAGTTCCACAAATTAGAGATATAAATTGAGAAAAGAGAGAAACCCGCAGCTGCTCTTCAAGGAACTCAGAGAAACGTAATCGCGAAATAAAGACAATTAATCACTTGTTCATAAAAAACGATTGCTGAACTGTCTAAGACACCCTTTCACCTCCTCCTTTAATCAGAGAGGATATCCGCGATCCTGACTCGCTCCGGATGACTGCTGACAGGCATCCGCGGTTTTTGAATCGCTCCGAATGGCTGCTGACAGGCGTCCGCGGTTTTGAATTGCTCCGGACGACTTCTGACAGACATCCGCGGTTTTTGAATCGGTCCGGATGACTGCTGACAGACGTCCACGGTTTTGAATCGCTCCGGACGACTTCTGATAGGCATCCGCGGTTTCGAGTCGCTCTGGACGGCCTCTCACATCTTTCCTTAATTGGAGAAGATATCCGCGATCCTGAATCGCTCTGGATGACTCCCGATAGACATCCGCGGTTTTGAATCGCTCAGGATAAGCTCCGACCTTCCATTTTACTTTTGTATCCTCAGCTTTCGAGAAACTCGCCGTAAACAATTTTCTTTCTACCTCTTTTCGCACCTTGAAGGCTCAACTGCGAGTTACTCAAGTGAATAAGACTCTTGCAGCTTATTAATTAAAATAATTAATTTAAGTGGAACCTCACAAATACATTTCTTGGGCAACAATAAAGCCTCGACGCAATCGGCAGAACCGAGCCTTGCGCCGAGCCGCCGCGCTTGCCTTGGGCAAAACTGAACCGGCCAGCTATGGTAGACCCGGACGCCTACCACTTCCGAGAAACGTTCCAACGTTGCCTACGCGGATAACAGCGACACCATCAACCACAATAACAATAAAAACCCCAGCGATACGCACACAACCTTATCTCACCCGCACTCGCACTCACTGACACACTCGCACGCAAACACATCTCACTCAACTTCACACCATATACATACCGATTTACACCACGGCGACGATTTGTGGTATCAATCCCTTTCTTACTCACCGGTAACCACCGACCCTTCCGCAAACGCTCAATCCTCACCTGCTTCTCTCGTGAACAATCCTCCGCCTTCATCACCTCACTCTCCCTCTCCTACCCATTCCAAGCCCTCTTGTCCCGCAGAAAATTTCGCGGATCTGCAATCCGTGCCGACTCCTCCACCCCCTTCTCGCTCTTCTTCCCCTCTACCTTCCACATCCGCAAGAACCCGCGGACTATGAATCTTCCAATTCCTCCCGACCAACCACCCCACCGCTCGACCCAAAATTCCAACATTTTCTCAGACTAGCCTCCGTTTACCGAAAAGCAGATCCTTAAAAAATCCCTTTTGTAATTGATCCTTTAAGAATAGATCCTTCTGATCTCTTTTGCTTAATACCACTACCACTCCGTCCAGAAAACTTCTCCTTGTCAAATTCCCGTATCTAGATGACATCCGCCTAGTCCCAGTCCGTCATTTTTATTCTATATTCCCTCCTAGTTCCGCAGAAATCCATGAGATAATAGAAATAGATCTAGAATGATTTCTATAGCTAGACCACGAATCGGCGTTTTACATATGCACCCGACACACTTACATTTGTAGAATCCCGCCGGAGGTCTCTCACACACACTCTTGCGACACGCATACATATACAGAGTTTCCCAGAATTGGTTTAACATCTCTCGTAGGCAGGTAGAAGGAATAAAACTGAGGTGAAAAGTCCTATACCATTTTGCTAAATTCGCAATAGTTACTGAGATTTTAATTAACAAAAATCCGCGAATAAGCATGCATCGGGCTGTCTTACGCGCGTAAGACTGCCCGCCGCGCTTCGCGCGCTAACGGTGTTACCTATAGCGACATATGGGAGGAGCTAATATAACAGCATATACTATAACATATACATATTAAAATGTAATTGTGTGAAGCGCGCCGGGCTGTCCTACGCGCGTAAGACAGCCTGATGCACGCTTATTCGCGGATTTTTGTTACTTAAAATCTCGGTAACTATTACGAATCTAGCAAAATGGTATAGGACTTTTTACCTCAGTTTTATTCCTTCTACCTGTGTACGAGAGATGTTAAACCAATTCTAGGACACCCTGTATATATATATATATATATATATTCCCTCTCTCTAGCCTCCGAGCGATGACCCTCCGATTTATTGTGAAATTCGCGATATCACACTTAAGTACACAACGACAACACACCTAACCTAACAAAACAAATTTGTAATAAACCTCGTTAATGAATAAATTAAAATGTTTTATATGCAATTACTTTGATTAAATTGACCTCTCATCCTCCACATCCTCAATTAATCGCACGGTCTCGTCCTTAGTCCGTAGAGTTAAATCTCTAGACTTAAAAAGAGACCGACGAGCGAGGTTTCATAGGATAGAGTAAGATACGCCGTTGACCTGTCCGTGAGAGCACACAAACTCGCTCGACTCTGCCGCAGCGGGATCGCCAACCTGCTGTGCGGAAATAGAAAAACGACAGCTCTCTGTTGCTCCACCATAGCCCGACCGTAACCGTGGGCCAGGACGTAACATATGCTTATCAATACATTTTTGTAATCAATCGGGACGTAGTCAAATAAAACGCTCTCTATAATATAGGTACTAATAATTTGTCATAAATTGCAATTGTACATTTATTTTTTTATTAATAAAATAAAAAAATAATATTTCTATAACAAAGGTTAAGAAAAGGTTGTTACTTACTGAAATCACCAGTATAGCCACAAAACAGAATCGTAAAACACTGTTTATATATTTTAAACTAAAGAGTGAAGCTACCAGCTCACATAGCAATAGAGACATCCTAAAACAAAACACATTCAATATACAGGGTCTTCAAAAATTCGGAAACGCTAAAAAATATCGAAGACGATCAACTCTAGCAAAAAATATGTGAGAAGCAAAATTGTAGGACTTAAAAAAATGTACCTATTGGTGATAAGAAGTGGACCTTAGGGGGCGTGTTCCGTTTGACCACAGTACGATTCGACACCG
>NW_018020912.1:17887-19674 GCF_002006095.1 Pseudomyrmex gracilis | reverse complement strand
GTGTCGAATCATACGGTGTCGAATAATTTGGTGTCGAATCGTACGGTGTCGAATAATCTGGTGTCGAATCGTACAGTGTCGAATAATTTCGTGTCGAATCGTACGGTGTCGAATAATCTAGTGTCGAATCGGACGGTGTCGAATAATTTGATGTCGAATAAATCTGTGTCGAATCGAGCGGTGTCGAATCGTACTGTGGTCAATAGAGTATCACCCGACCTTAGGTAGACCTTAGGTGGAATCTGCAAGGTCATATAAAGATCAAGTTGAATTTTTTAAATGGGACTTTTTTTTATTGCATGTACAGCTTATTTCAAAAGCTTTCCGATAATAAAATATTTTTTTATTAAATACTTCTTAAGTTATAAGGCTTGAAAGTTAAAAGAATTACCGGCATTATCATTACTCAAGGTGCATCGCGTAGAGGTTGCATGGTTGGATTTACATTTTTTCTCTCTTTCTTTGTGTGTGTGTGTGGCGATGCACTTGGACGTTCAATTGAACAAGTTGCAATTAGACACGTTGCAAATAGACACAATTTTAGACACAGTTCAATTAGACAACGTTCAATTAGACACCGTTTAGTTAGGCACCGTTTATTTGGACACCACTTACTTAGACATCGTTCACTTAGACGTTCTTTTGCGCACCGTTTATTTGGACACAAAGAGACTTCTTATTTAAACGTTTAAAAGATATTTATAATTTGTGGGAGTATATATGTAACAGATGGAGAAAAATAAAAACAAGTAAACAATGACAATTAATGTTAGTAGTACCACAGGTTAGGTTACAGTTTTTCGGGGAAAAGGTGCAGGGAAAAGGGCTCCGCCTTTCCCTCGCCCACGTGTATGATAATGTGTACTGCAACAAAATTTTTACTTTTTAAATGTACTACTGTTTTATGTTTTTAAAAAAGTAATTTTTTATGCAAGGGTAGCTTTTATATAAATTTAGCAAAAGTAACTGGCTGTATGTAATCTACATAAAAGAATACATTCTTCTGAAAAATCAACGCAAACGGTGCGCTATTCCACATGATTATTGACACTACACCAGCCAACTAGTAGCATTTGATCGGAATATCCATCGGTTTTAGGGTTGTTATAATAATGTGTCTCATCATCTTGTCTCCAGTGCGCATGATATTGTTCATTTTTTGAATCAATTGCAAAACGAGATCCTTTTGTGCATGAATTCGCGCAACCATGAAAACAACTTTCACAATCATGACGAGTCCAATCACACCATTTTTTAAAGGAATCCTAAAGTGACAGCCAAAAAACTTTGTCGAGTTACCGCCCTCATCTAAGCAAAACTAAAAAAATCGATAAAATCAACACAGTCGATAAATATCGATAATTTCAGTTTTGGTAGTACCGCCAGAGAGAGAGAGAGAACTATATAATATGTATGTGAGCAAAAATGCGAGATCGAGCCGGCAAGTAACAACAGCATCGTGGGGATATGCACACAAGTGAAAACGACGTTCGTGTACGTGTAATGCCACGTTTAGTTTGTAAAAGAGTGCAGACAAATTATGTTCTGTCTTATTTTCACCAATCAGAAGGGGACGCACATTGCGGGCTTGTTGCATATGACTCTCGTAAGTGTCAACATGCTTTTTCAAAAAGATTTATAGTCTTGTAAAATATATATAATATTATTGGTAATACGAAAACATCACACCATACATTACACAGTTTGTCCGGAAAGTTCCCGGACTGATTTTTTCTAGCGCGGGTAAGCGGCGCTATCGAGCGGTCAACGCTGGAACTACTTAGTAT
>NW_018020912.1:12438-15912 GCF_002006095.1 Pseudomyrmex gracilis | reverse complement strand
TTAACCCAGCTATAAAGCAGTCTATTTATGTTTTTTCATATTTTCTGTAATAAACAACTTTTTCGAGAAAAAAATTTTTGTCCGGATTTAAGTGGCGGACCCTGTATATACAGGGTGAGTCATCTGAATCTATCACCTCCAATAACTCGTTTGTGTGGCCAGGAATCGAAAAAAGTTTCATATAAAAATTGTAGGGTTTCAAAGGGAAACCAAAATGGCGTACCTTTCAACTTTTGATTTTGACCGAAAGTGGGTTACTTCAACCGGAAGTAGTTTTTTTTAAATAGAAACCACCCTTTTTGACACCGGAAAATAAAAAAACGGAAAATTTTACATTCAGATATAACCTTGGCTGTTTTAAACTTTTTAAAATGGCAAACGAAGATGGCGGACAAAAATTTTAGTCGACCGATTTGCACCAAATTAAGTTTACGAGAGTTTTTGGAGTTGCTGATCACGAATCTGAAGTCAGATTTGCAAAATTCAAAATGGCGGATCCCAGATGGCGGACCAAGATGGCGGACAAACTTTTTAGCCGAACTTAATAAAAATCACTACTTTTAGCACTACTCAGGAACAACGGCGTGGACGTGGTAGTTTTTTGTTCCCTTTGGGGTGCTTTATTTACGTGAGTTCCCTTGCCTCTCACTATTGAGGTGCTTTATTTACGTGAGTCCCTTTGCCTCTCATTATCGGGGTGCTTTATTTAGTTACTTTGTAACTTCAAACAATTAATTCGTTAAGTAGTACACTTAGCGAATTAACTGTTCGAAATTTTGTCCATTTTCCTGAATGCATAGGTTGATACCATCATGAATATGATGTTAATGATAATCGTGTTATAACCCTACCACCTCCCGTGTACAAAATTTGGTGAAAATTGGTTGACTTTCAGACATTCGTAGTTATGCGCGACTAGTTCGTATGTAGCTCTTTCGCTAGGTTGCTATGACCATGACTTTCATCCTGCAATCATAAAGCAGACGTGAATGCTTAAATAGCAACGATATCTCCGCTTATTTGTATCTATTGAGAAATCAATACTTTTAGAACTCAGATACTTTGTTATTTTTAATATGACAGCCTACCCACCAAACGAAATCGTGGACATGATCAAAATATTGAGGGAATGTAGGAATAATTTTTCGAGAGCTGAACGTCTGTATGCTCAACGTTATCCTGATAGAAGGCATCCAACTAGAGTAACCATTAAAACCCTTACGCAAAAAGCAAGTGATGGGTCTATGATTCGCCGATCACGACATCATGAATATGATGTTAATGATAATCGTGTTATACCCATTTTAGCAAAAATTTATCTCGATTGTCATATTAGCACTTGTCAAATCGAAAGAGAAATTGGCATACCTCAGCAAACAGTTGCGAGAATATTAAAGGCGAGAAAATTTCATGCATATCACATAACGTTGACACAACATTTGAATTTTAATGATTACTTACTTTGTGTAAATTTTTGAGAATGGGCTCTGCAAATGATTCAACAAGATGAAAACTTTTTCCGGTACGTACTCTTTTCAAATAAGGCAACATTCAGTAGCAATAGAACTCTAAATAGACATAAGTGTCACTACTGGTCCGATGTAAATCCTTATTGGTTTCGTTCAACTACTTTCCAAAATCGTTGGTCTCTAATGGTCTGGTATGGCATCGTAAATGGCTATATAATAGGTCTTAATTGTTTTGAAGAAAACGTTAACGAACAAAACTTTTTGCAGTTTCTTAGAAACAATTTACCGCAACTATTGGTAAACGTTGATTTATTCACCAGAGAACGGATGTGGCTTCAATTGGATGGTGCGCCAGCACATTATTCAAATATTGTAAGAAATTATTTGAATAACCCATACAATGGTAGGTGGATTGGGAGATCGGGCGCAGTCGCGTGGCCTCCTCGTTCGCCAGATTTAACTTCTCCCGATTTTTTCCTGTGGGGAATGCTGAAAAATATTGTCTATAGCAAAAAACCAACAATCAAAGAGCATATGAAGGAACGTATTCGGACTGCTTGTGCCGCAATATCTGAAGAAATTCTTTTGAAAACAGTCACATCATTCAGAAGGCGTATCAATCTATGCATTCAAGGAAATGGACGGAATTTCGAACAGTTAATTCGCTAAGTGTACTACTTAGCGAATTAACTGTTTGAAGTTACAAATTAACTAAATAAAGCACCCCGATAGTGAGAGGCAATGGGACTCATGTAAATAAAGCACCACAATAGTGAAAGGTAAGGGGACTCACGTAAATAAAGCACCCCGATAGTGAGAGGCAAGGGGACTCACGTAAATAAAGCACCCAAAAAAGAACAAAAAACTACCACGTCTACGCCGTTGTTCCTGGGTAGTTCTAAGAGTAGTAATTTCTATTAATTTCGGCTAAAAATTTTGTCCGCCATTTTGGTCCGCTATGTTGAATTTTGCAAATCTGACTTTAGATTCGTGATCAGCAACCCCAAAAACCCTCGTAAACTTAATTTGGTGCAAATCGGTTGACTAAAATTTTTGTCCGCCATCTTTGTTTGCAATCTTAAAAATTTTAAAACAGCCAAGGTTATATCTGAACGTAAAATTTTCTGCTTTTTTATTTTCCGGTGTTAAAAAGGGTGGTTTCCATTTAAAAAAAACCACTTCCGGTTGAAGTAACCCACTTTCGGTCAAAATCGAAAGTTGAAAGGTACGCCGTTTTGGGTCCCTCTCGAAATTCTACAACTTTTATAGGAAACTTTTTTCGATTCCTGGCCACACAAACGAGTTATTAGAGGTGATATATTCAGATGACTCACCCTGTATATAGACATATATATATAATGTAATCCCGTGACAATGTAATGTATTTACAAAATAAAAATATATAAATGTAAACTAATAATATCTACTGGTATTTAAAGAAAACAATTGGTCATTGAAACCGAGATATACCAATGATATAGTGATAAAAAATAGAATAATACTACTTGCGCAGATTTTGAAAATGAAATGTTTCGATTTTTATTGGTTTTATTATAAGTATTAGGTAATGTACATAAAACAATGAGTACATATGTCTATGAATTCCAAATAGTGTTTAAACATAATAATAATAAAGATAACTTACAAAAAGTTTTGAAACTTACACACCTTGAAAACAAATCAATCACATTGCGACCGTATGCTGCCGATTGCCAAAGAAAGTGAACAATAGAAACACATAACAGAGAGTGTCAAAATGGATGTAAGAAAAAAGTCTATAATTTTACAACAAAGCAACTTGAGTCAAAGAATAAAATAAAAAACAAGAAAGAGGGGACTAAATTAAACGGGACGGAATAAAACTACTACAAATAAAAAAAGTCTAAATAGTAAAACAAAATACAAAGAACTTTAAGGGCGTGTTCCGTTTGACCACAGTACGATTCGACACCGATCGATTCGACACCAAATTATTGGACACAAAATTATTGGACACAGATTTATT
>NW_018020912.1:0-11925 GCF_002006095.1 Pseudomyrmex gracilis | reverse complement strand
TGGTGTCGAATAAATCTGTGTCGAATCGAGCGGTGTCGAATCGTACTGTGGTCAATAGAGTATCACCCGAACTTTAACAGTTTAAACTACAGTCAAAAATTAATTAAATTAAATAACTTATATTGTCCTACAGACAAGTACAAAATAATATAAAGTAAAATAATTTTACAAATAAATAAGAATATCAATAGAAAAAAATTACTGTTGCATGACTAAAAAGAACCGCTGACAATTTTTCATATGCAACACTCACAGTATGGAATAATACATACATGTCTTTGTCACTCAAAATCTAAGATGCGAGTTAGAACAATCGAGAGTATAGTCAAAAAGATTAGAGGAAGTGAGAGTAAAATCAAAAATACAAAATTACTTGTTTATCTTCTTGATTAACAGAAAGAGAATAAAGAGGTTATCGAATAAAGAATATTTATTCATAGTATGATTGACAATCGATATTCACACAGAAAAGTTATATCACAGGAGATTAATTTCTGCAATGTCACATAATTAATTATGCAAAAGAAATGACGATGATAATCGAATAAAAGATTTCT
Source organism: Pseudomyrmex gracilis (assembly GCF_002006095.1). Classification (NCBI taxonomy): domain Eukaryota; kingdom Metazoa; phylum Arthropoda; class Insecta; order Hymenoptera; family Formicidae; genus Pseudomyrmex; species Pseudomyrmex gracilis. The sequence continues at coordinate 11,368 of NW_018020912.1, read as the reverse complement.
GTTAATCAAGAAGATAAACAAGTAATTTTGTATTTTTGATTTTACTCTCATTTCCTCTACTCTTTTTGACTATACTCTCGATTGTTTTATCTGTTTTCGCATCTTAGATTTTAAGTGACAAAGACATGTATGTATTATTTCATCCTGTGACTGAGTGTTGCGGATGAAAAATTGTCAGCGGTTCTTTTTAGTCAAGCAACAGTAATTTTTTTCTATTGGTATTCTTATTTATTTGTAAAATTATTTTACTCTATACTATTTCGTAATTGTCAGTAGGATATTACAAGTCATTTAATTTAAATAATTTTTGACTGTAGTTTAGACTGTTAAAGTTCTTTGTATTTTGTTTTACTATTTAGACTTTTTTTATTTGTAGTAGTTTTATTCCGTTCCGTTTAATTTAGTCTCCTCTTTCTTGTTTTTTATTTTATTCTTTGACTCATGTGTTGTGCGCCACTGTTTGTACTAAAAGTTAAAAACGATGAGGCCATTGAGCAATGTGATGAGACATCACTGTCAATGACCTAGTTAAGTTGCAAGAAGGCAGCAATTCTAGGAAGAACTGCTGGTTGCCACGAGGTGCGACACATCGCCGCATTGTCCGAAGTGTAACGCAGCATGTGTCGACACCGGCACCGGTAACTAGCACGGCCGTTGCTAGGACCGGTGGGCCTGTTGAATCAGCGCGATCGATCTACTATAAATCGATCGCGTGGATAAAGCAGGGCAGAGATCGTGATCAGACTGCTAACTCACTGTGTGGCTCCGCAAGCCAGAGAGTTTACCACAGGGAGGAACAGCCGTGTAAGGAACAAAAGGAACATTGTAAACAGAGCAATAAAGATAAGAATATAAGTTCTAAGCTTACAACTTTATCTTTACCACCCGATCTTTCTCGACATCCAACAAATTTTGGTGGCAGCATTGGGATCTCTCAATCCGTGTGTCAAAGACGGGACTCTGCAGAAGATTCCGGTTGGAACAAGGAAACGGACACTGTGTGAGAAAGAAAAAAAGAGGAACGAGAACGATTGAGTTTTAGTTTTAAAAGAAGGGGTGTATTTAAAAAAAAATATAAGACATATATGAGTACAAAAGTTATATGTATGTAACCCCGTTTTGGAACACTGCTCCTGAAACAAAAACAGAAACAGTCATTAAAGAGTGTCTTATACATCATTCAAAAGAAGAAGAGAGACACTGCAAACTCACAGTCTCGAGTTACACGGCAACATTGACCTAACGCAAGCCAAGCGACGGGCAGTAACACAAGGCGGAGATAAGGAAGCGGCCGGACTGCAGTAGCAGAACGGAAAACAAAATCTACCGCCGGGAAAATCCGGAAGCACTAAGCGACAAGCAGACAAGCAGCTGTGACGAAAGGGCCAGCAAGGGCACCAAGGAACCAGCAAAGGACAGCCGAAAAAGCAGCAAAGGTGACAAAGCAGTCAACGCAAGCAAGGCAGCGGTAGCAGAGAAGCAGCGAAACAACAAACCAGGAAAACGGCGAGGCAGCGGCAGCGGCGGCGCGAGAAAAGCTGAGTCAGCAACACCACACAGATACGACTCTCGTAAGCGAAATTAGGTCAACTACTGTAAGTCGAATAAATATTTTGTAAAACATATGTTCGGTAACTGGCGTTTGCAACAACGCGGCGTACAATCTGAGCGAGTAGCGCGGTTGTTACAAAGTCTATTACCGGTACGGGAACCGAGAACCGCACCGGCTGTGCTTTATCAAGAAGCAGAAATAAATAGGCAAGATAGGAATTTGAATCCGAATGTGATTGTAGACAGAGAATTTCCGTTTGATTTAGACGGTAATATAGCCGGTCATTTACAAAGTGGAATAAATCGCGGTAAAGTTGAGAACAGTGGAACCCCGAGCAGTGGTACTCAAAGGTCTTCTTTCATTTCATACGAGAACGAGTTGTTTAACACAAGACAGCGGGCCGAAATAAATAACAAAGATATGGATCAGAAACTTGACAAACAAAATATAAACTGGGCTCGCGAAGAAGTGGAACGCGAAATTTACCGAATGCGAAACAAATTGACTGCAGGCGACACCGCGGGGCGCGGGGCCGCGGGAACAAGTAGGCAAGGTTACAACCCCGCTGACGCAATGCTACAGCAGGTAGTGCGGTCAATAGAAGCGATAAGTTCGCGAAAAGACGCGGTGGACCAACGGGTGACGGAACTCCGCGAGACACACGGACGCGGAACGGGTGTGTCGATGACGCGACACGTGTACAGACGTCCAAGCGAACAGTTAGACGTGACGTACGGACGAACAGCTGACGACGTAAAAAATCGCGCCGTGTACAATGGTAGTCTAAAATAAAAAGACGTGGTTAAAATAATACCGACGTTTACTGAAAAATCATCCAAGCAAATTCAATAATTTTTGAATGCGTGCGAGTAGGCAGAGAGAATGGTCAACCCTGCGAAAGAACCCGCTCTCTTGCAAGCAGTATTGCGAATCAAGCTGAGAGAGCAAGCGTTGATTGATTTTGAAACAAAGGACATTCGCGATTTTGGACACTTAACGGCAGAAATAGAAGCTACGTATTCTGCAAAGCATAGCACTACACAGTTACAAATAGAATTCAACACATTGCGACAAAAGAGTACTGAAAACGCACAGGTATACGGTCAAACAGTAAATCAAACGGCCATGGAGTTGTACGAATCTATGGTGGAAGGCAAAGGGCACACCATGGCAGAGAAACGTACTATTATGAATACCATTAAAGAGCAAGCGCTGCAACAATTCCAAATAGGTTTAAGGAGTGACGTCAGGTTAATAATAAGACCACGCAACTATGGAACGTTGCAAGAGGCTATAAACGCAACGAGCTTTGAAGAGAAGGTGGCGGTGCCACAAAACAGCCACATGGGAAATTCTGCAGCAAAGCAAAAAATGGGAAAAAGGTATGGAACATACGCGCGCTATAAATGCGGAAAGATTGGGCACTACGGAAGAAAGTGTCGGTCTAGCAGAACAGCATTGCCAAAACCAAGCGGAAGCAGGGTAGATGCTCTGCACAAAACGTGCAGTTATTGCAAGAAAGCAGGGCATATCAAGGAAAATTGCTGATCACTAAATGGCAGAAAAAATAAAAAAGGAGCTGCAAAAGCCGTATGTGCGGCAAAAGACAAGAAAAAGAAAAACCGAAGTGACAGTAGCGAATTCGTCCAGTAGTGACGAAGAAGAAGAAAAAGATAAAAGAAAAAGAAGATCTGTGTCAGTGGCCAAAGTTCAAACAATAGAAATAAATGCAGTACAAGCAGAATTAGACTTGGTAGTAGTGCCGATAAAAAAAGCAAAAAAAGGCCAGGTAAACATGTTATATGACACTAGAGCTACAATGACACTAGTTAAGAAAAAATATTTAAAAGAGAAAACACCAGCGGAAAAAACGCGATTGGAACTAACCGGAGTAACGGAGCATAAGGCAAGCGTGATCGGCAAGGTGAGAGCTATACAGCTGGGAGATAAAAAAATCAAGCATACAGGATATGTAGTAAGAGACGACTTCCCTGTTAAATACCCAGGCATATTAGGCAACGAATTTTAAAAAAGTACAATGCAGTGCATAATTATAAAAAGAGAAGGCTTATAATAGGGAAACAATCCATAGCATTGCATCCGTATCAAAGTGCATCCGTATCAAAGTGCATTACAGCCAAGAAGCAAAATGATAGGGCGAGCTAAGGCAAACTACAATCAAGCAGAAATCGTAGAAGTAAGTAAAAAGCAATCTGAAGAATCTGTAGAGCATTTTTCAGTACAGCCAGAAAAGTGTTTCTGCCCTGAAGGTCCAGTGAGTGCTACAGAAAAAGTAGCAAGAATCAAAACTCTGCGCGTGAAAATGAAGAAACTGGCAAATCAAAGTAAAGTATAAAATAGTATAAAAAATAAAAGCGCAGTAAAGGCGCAAGAAACACGTCTCAAAATAATTAAGAAGGTGTCACACAAGCAACATTAAAAAAAACACGAACGTTATGCAAGGATACCGATTGCCCTAACTAAATCATCGTCTACCCAGTATAATGTAGAAATTTACGCACAAGAGTTAAAAGAGAGATTACGGGCGATAAATCAAGTAGCGCGGGAAAAGCTCAAAGAAGAAAAAGAAAAAACGAAACCTTACTATGACAAAAAGACAAAGCAAGCAGCGTTTAGCGTGGGAGAACAAGTCTTACTTTATGACGAGACACTGAAAAGAGACAGATCTAAGAAATTAGAGTCACAATGGATAGGACCTTATGTAGTAGTCGTGAAAACGTCAGACGTGACGTATGCAATCAAAGTAGGATGGCGCACGCAGAATGTGCACGTGAATAGGCTGAAAGCCTTCGTAGAAAATTAAAAACAAAAAGAAACTTACCGGGTTGCCTCAGTCGGAGTCAGAGAAGACGACAAGGGGCGGCTTTGCACGAGGCGGGGGCTCCAGACACGTCACTTCGTCGTCATAGATCCCGTCGTTTTCAGGGGCCCATCTCAGGATGAAGCCCCGCTTATCCCAGCGGTCGTAGAGCGGCGGGGCTCCGGAGGCCTCCGAGTCGGGGGAAACAGGAGGCGGTGGCCGGACACACAAGAATTCCACCTCTGAGTCCGAGGTGAGTGGCGACCTTTCCGGGCACCGCACTCCTTGGAGCGGGGTTCCTCGAGGAGTTGTCGTCATCGCCGTCAAGAGTGATGACGGGCACCACTCTGGGGATATTGACCTTGTCGTCCTCGGAGAGGTCACTAGGGATGTGCTAAAGGTTGTCCAGCCACGAGCGGACGCGGTAAAGCTCGCGCCGGGGGCTCGAAGAGCCGGAGCTTGTGGAAATGGACATGGTGTACTAAAATAAGTGTGCACAGTATTTTAGTATGTACAGAGGAACACTTACGGTTTTTGTAAATCAAAGCACTTACACTGTTTAACACAAAATAAAAAACACAAAAACACACACTAGGGAACCGTAATAACCTGGTCGGTAACAAACGAGGTACTGGTGCTCGTTGTCGTGAAGAGTTCCGAGGTACAAAAGACAGCAGAGCGTCTCAAATATAAGTCCTAGAATTAGTATAAGCAATAATAAAAAGAGCTTAGATGACAGAAGTAACGAACTCGGGGACCGACGGTCGCGGTTCCACCTGTAAAGCGACATCGTTCGCGGAGCGATAAAAATTAGTTTAATGTATGTAGGTATATTGTATAAAACGTTTTGCTTACAGGAAAATGTTGTTAGTAAAAGTAACAATACTTACCTTTTGCGTCGCGTGGAGTGAAACCAAGGACCAAGGAAACCACATACGAAAGTTTCAACACAATCCCGGCGTGTACTACGAAAAGTACGGAACGATGCTCCACGCTAGCGAAAAGTGGAGACTAGTTGTAAGATTGGACGTATCAACAATATACACAAGAACGGAACGGACGGACCGTATGTTAGAATATACAACTAAGGCGTGCAAAAACGCGGCGATAACGCGCAGGAATAGAAACCTGTACGAAGGGTTTGCCGCGGANTTACGACAAAGATTGCAAAAAGTGAAAAAAGTAGTAAAACGCGTAAAGGCTCTAGTGGGAACACAAAAACGTCGTCGAAAGGGGCTGGTTAACGCAGTAGGTTCCGTCGCGAAAATTCTGTTTGGTACAATGGATGCCGAAGACGAAAAGCGAGGTTCGGAATATGTAGAGTTGTTAAACAAGAAACAAGCTGTTTTGCAGCACGTGGTTAAAAATCAGCTGCAGGTTATAAACGCGACTATTGCTCACGTAGAAAACATTGAGGAAGCCGTAGAAAGACACAAAAACAAGTTAAAAAACGCGATGGTTAAAATAACACAAAAAGTAGACAGTTACGCGCAGCAAGCCAAACTTAGCGAGTATTTTATGGAATTAGGCAGTATGATTACAGAACTCGAGTTTGACGTGGAAAGTATCATAAGTTACGTCACAGACGTACAAGCGAAGTTTGCACAGTAAGAAATGGTACCAGTCGAGTTAATACTAAAAGACCTCCAGGACGCGAATAATTGGTCTGCCCACGGATTACATTTTCCATTCGTCATAACACTGGAAAATTGGTTGACAATAAAAGAATACGTCACAGTTAGCGTGTATTGTAANAACGCGAATGTGTATACCGTCGTCAAGTTTCCATTAGTAGCTCCGGTAGAATACGATTTGTTGAGGGTAGTGCCCTTGCCGGTGCATGACCACGATAATGTTTTTAAGGTGGCACAAGTAAAATTTGAGATAATTGCAGTAAGTGAAAATAAACAACCATACTCCGTTGTAAAAGTGAGTCAGTTAGGGCAATGTAAAAACGTTAGAGATAGTTATGTATGCGATACTGTAGAATCGGTGTACAAGGTACACGCGGACGCACCATGCGAGGTGCAGGCATATATGTTTGTAATTCAGAGGAATTTTCCAATTGTAAAGATGAAACTGTGTTTTCGAACCACACAATATGGATAAGGCTAGAAAAAGCGCGTGTATGGCTGTACTCAACCCCGAAAAACGAGTCAGTGGTGATATCGTGCGAAAACCGAAAGGAAGCAACGGAAACTGTAAACGGAGTCAGAGAGATAAAATTGTCGGAAAAATGTAAGTTAGTGACTTCCAGCGTGACGATTTGCACCAACAAGGTGGTGGACAGTGAACAAATTAACACGTATTTGCCACGATTCAACCTTTCGGTGTTAAAAGCAAAAGAACGAGCGGTTGGTGAAGAACCGGTGGTGTTAGAAAGCATAACACAGAATACAACACAAATTGAGAAAATAAAGTCAAAAATAACGAAATTAACGGACGAAATAAATGAGAGTTTGTTTTTTGAAAATCCGCATCTTATCTATCCGACTACGTCAGGTGTGACGATAGTAGTAATAATTATTGTACTAGTTATATATAAAGTAATAAGAAAGAAAGAAAAAAAAGCAGGATTGGCACGCGTCGCTGTAAAGTCGCGTAACGCGGAACAGCGTGAAAAGCGGCGAAACGCTCGCGCGCAAAACGTCGAGACCATCGCGCTGTAAGTATGCCGCGTAGTATAGTATGTAAGATATAAAGGTAGTGTAAATAACATGCAAAAATTGTACACAAGTAGGTTTAAGAGTTGCGACGGAAAATGTTACGGACATTTTTCTTTTTTCCGGAAGGGGGAAATGTTGTGCGCCAATTTTTGTAGTAAAAGTTAAAAAAGATGAAGTCATTGAGCAATGTAATGAGACATCACTGTCATTGCTCAATGACTTAGTTAGGTTGCAGGAAGACAGCAGTTCTAGGAAGAACTGCTGGTTGCCACGGGATGCGACACATTGCCGCATTGTCCCAAGTGCAACGCAGCATGTGTCGACACCGGCACCGGTAACTAGCACGGCCGTTGCTAGGACCAGTGGGCCTGCTGAAGCAGCGCGATCGATTTACTATAAATCGATCGCGTGGATGAAGCAGGGCAAAGATTGTGATTAGACTGCTAGCTCATTGTGTGGCTCCGCAAGCCGGAGAGTTTACCACAGTGAAGAACAGCCGTGTAAGGAACGAAAGGAACATTGTTAACGGAGCAATAAATATAAAAATATAAGTTCTAAGCTTAGAACTTTATCTTTACCACCCGACCTTCTTCAACACCCAACACATGTTGCTTTGTTGTAAATTTATAGACTTTTTTCTTATATCCATTTTGACACTCACTGTTATGTGTTTCTATTGTTCACTTTCTTTGGCAATCGGCAGCATNCGGTCGCAATGTGATTGATTTGTTTTCAAGGTGTGTAAGTTTCAGAAGTTTTTGTAAGTTATCTTTAGTATTATTATGTTTAAACACTATTTGGAATTCATAGACATGTGTACTCATTGTTTTATGTACATTTCCTAATACTTATACTAAAAAAAATAAAAATCGAAACATTTCAATTTCAAAATCTGCGCAAGTAGTATTATTTTATTTTTTATCACTATATCATCGGTATATCTCGGCTTCGATGACCAATTGTTTTCTTTGAATAAACGTACATATTATTAGTTTACATTTATATATTTTTATTTTGTCAATACATTACTTTGTCACGGGAGCACAGTATGTATATATTGTGACCGACAATATTTATCGTATTTAATACTCTCGCTTCGGATGGCGTACGAGAGCGGCGCACACACCTTCGGCACGTCCTTGGTTCGCGCTAAAAAGTTTACTAACAAGACTTGGGCGCCAGGCGTGAGAATCACGCCGCACGAACACAAGACAATGAATTCACTAATTCAGCCGGACGTGACGGCAATTTCTCCGCAAAAACAATGCTCCACGGCAGCTCAGAATCTGAAACGGAGAGGCGGGGGTTCGGGAGGCGGGGTTCTTTTAGGCGTAGGGCGAGAAAGAAACTCAGCTCAGATGGATGATTAACAAAGTAACAAAAAATATATTTAGTAGCAACAATGTGTGGGTGTAGCGGCCTTCCGCTTGTTTACAATATCAGATGTCGTATACAGGGCTTGGAGCCGGTCGTCGGCACGCGGCTATCGCGGCACGCATACACGGCGCAACGAAAAACATGACAAAAAAGATGGACGGTTAATTCGCCGTATTCAGCGCGATTTAGTCACAAACTTCTGGTTGCCGATCGACGACAGGTCCCAATTATGAAGCAATCAATTAGTACGATAATATCTTACGCGGCTAAATCAAAAAATTGTCTCGGCATCGGCAAGCGACGGGACGCGACGAGAATTCGTTTCGGTCTTCTCGCCCGTTGACGCAATCTTCTAGCGCCCCGACGTAAACACGATAAGTCCGGAATGCGCAAAAGTAAACAATAGCGGCTCGACACGGAACCGTCCACGATAATTAACTTTTACTACAATGCAAGTTACGACTATTATAACGCGGAACGAATAAATTATAACAAATTAAGAACAAATTCGGTAAGACGATACAATACACGTAATACTCTCGCGAAAGAGAGATAGCAATTGTTACAATTTACTGACGCGATGTCATAGTACACTCGATAACTACGATATCTCGCGATCACAATTAACGCAATTCAGGAGGTTCTCCGGCAGCCCGCGTTCTCTTCGCTGGTTCGCACAACAGTGATTGTCGAGTCTTGCGGCGTTCGGCTTCCGCGTTCCGCTAGACCCCCTGCGTACGCTAATCAGTCAATCAGGCGACGCGTTGCGTGGCATGGTGATCGATCGCCACTCGCGTAGATCCGCGCTGTCCTTCCAAGGGCGACCATAGAGCCGCGTCGGGCCCTTACCGCCCGATTTCTGTGGAAGATTCCGCAGCTTTCTAAGGCGTATCCTTCACCTCGGGTCGGCAAGTCGTACACGCTCGTCGGATCCCGACAACGTCGGTCGTGTCCGGGTGGCGCCTTCTCCGACCGCTTTTTCCGACACAACCGGTCATTCCTCGCCCTTTGACCGCTCGACTCGTACGCCCCTGTCTCTTGGCTGTTCGCTCGGTTTCTTTTCTCTTCTTCTCGTGAGACTGACTGTTAATTAGCTCTTCTCCCTCGGATCGCTGTAACTGACGGGACGACACACACACAAAACAATTAGCCGCACAGCAGCTCGCTTTACAAAAATGACCAAAATAAGTACAAAAACATAATCGCGGGCGCGTGATCAGCGCGCGTTTTGCTTATAGTCGGCAGCTCCTTTGATACATGAAAATTGGCGTCTTACGAGGCGCCGCGCAATACAAGATAGGTCGTTCTTTCTAAATAATGAGACGCGGGCCTACCGCTCTCCGTGCGGCCGTATTAATTACTCTGTGACGGACACCAAAATGATGTCACGTCACAATATATATATATAATTATATATATATATATATATATATATATATATATATGATAATTGTAAAATATTTGATTCATATAAAATTTTCATGTTTTATAGCAATCGTATCTATATGTGGCAATAAGTTAATTTACATATTGTATAAATATGTGTATATTTTTTTATGTATAGATTTATGTATTTGTGTAAGGTAAATGTCCCAATACTTAAACGTTTAAGAGAGCTGTTTAACTTATACAAATCATACTCGTATAATTTAACTTTTGTTGGTGAGTATTAGTATTTATCTAAAAAACCAGACTATATTTTTACTAAATAAAGTTCTAAAGAGCTGATTTATACAGAAAAACAAAGTAAATTAATCGAATTCTACCATACCTGCCATGGCCCAGTGCTTAAACAGGTTTTCTACCTTGTCCCAATACTTGAACTATCTTGTCCCAGTACTTAAACGCTATTATTAACACGACAATATAGAACAGGAAAAAAATTATTCATGCAGTTTATTTCATGAAAAGTTATAGATTTATTACAAATCACTAAAAACTTTGAAGATTTTATAAAACTAGAGATTTTACAAAACTAGATTTTACTTAGAGTTTCATAACCTTTTGATAAGGTTATGAAAACAAGTCATCTACTTTATCGTATAATATTTAAATATTTTACTTAAAATATTATTATTTTAGTACGTTTAGATAAAATGAAACCATGAAAACACAAAACTACTTACTGATTTGTTGCAAATTATGTGTTTTGTCCCTCAAATATCACTCAATACGTGTATGCAAGACTAACTACGCTATGATGAATCAAGTGTTTAACAATTCCACCACCGGCGGATTCTCGTACCAGTACATAAACACGATAATTTAATTATTATAACTAAAAATTAAAGATAGAACAAAGTTTTTTATCAATCTATGGTCTTATCTGAGTTTGAAAAATCTTTGCTGAACAAAAAGTTTATTTTGTGTATTTAATTATAACCTTAAGAAGAATATACTTTTTCTTACGCAAACCGCTAACGTAAGAGTTGAAAACGCAATAAATTTGTTACTACTCTCAAAACCTATTTTTTTCTTTATCATATCTACTGTTTAGAAAACTTTTATTACAATGTTTTAATAATAATACAATTAAAAATATTAATAAAACTTTTGATTATTGTAAATATCAGTAAAATAGTTTAATATAAATGAAAATTCGAGTGAGTGTTTAAGTACTGGGACATGTTTAATTACTGGGACATTTACCTTAGTTAAACTTTCAAAAGAAGTTTGCTTTGCGGTCTGCNACATGATGTTGAAATCAAACAATATTGCTTAGTGTTACCTTTTTATCGCAGTTTTATTGTTTATACGCGTATCGAAACGTATACTAATTATGTCGATACTTGTTTAATCGAAGCATATAATATCGATAATTGTAATACATAATAAATATGTGTCTGCCTGTATTGCATAATTTGAATACAGTTTTATCTGCTCACATTGACATGCTTGCTATATAATTTTTCATATAATACACAGTTTGTCCGGAAAGTTCCCGGACTACGT
>NW_018020911.1:103457-146715 GCF_002006095.1 Pseudomyrmex gracilis | reverse complement strand
CTTTGAGTAAGCACTTACGTGTACGATCGTAGTGAGAACCGTGATGTGTGAAGCGCGAATCAGAGAAATAGAAGAAGCGAGAGAAAAATCGAGAATTGGAATCTCTGGTATTGAGTCGCGGGACTTAGAAAATTCGGAATTTCTGTTAAGAGAGAAATTACATTGACCGATTGCACGGAATTTTTTAATCTCATGCAAACTGCATCTTGGAATCCAATTCGAAGTCGCAATCTGTTTCGGGGCTTCACAATTATTGCGTCACACTTTTCTATCTTTTATTACGCTAGCAAAAGTTCGTTTAATTTTTTTTTATTTTTTATTTTTTTTTTGATTGGATGAAGCGAGTATGTATTGGTACGTATCGATCGCGCGTGAAAAAAAAAAAACCTCGCTCGGGTCTACACCATTGCTGTCTCTCCTAGACGATTCGTGTCACGGAAATTTATGCAAAGTCACGCTCTTTTTGCAATTGCAGATCCCAATCAAGCGAATAACAATCATGTGAACAGCGTGTCGGAAGCTCTTCCCGACTCCGGGACAAAGACGTTCTACGAAAATTTGCCTTTCCACGGGATCCAAGCGCCGCCTAACAAGGTTAGTTTGATGATTATCGCATAAGAAAACGACGGTAGCGTTTTGTCAGAGAGCATGAGCTAGACTCGACTTGTAACCCTACCTACGTTATTAGCGTAATTGTGGAAATAATGACAGCAAATATATCAGTCGCGAAAGATCTGCGCCATTTGTAACATTGGGCATCAAAGCCACAGTGGAGCACATTTCAATTGTTTTTTTTTTTCTGTAAGGAAAAAGATGCTTAAAATTAAAAACAAATTTAGCTCCTTTTATATTTTTTTCTGTTTAGACGAGCGATACAGTTCAAGGACTACTTTGAAGTGAAATGACTTTAGACATTATCGTATACTAATATTTGATGCATTTTCCATCAGTTCGCCACGGAATTTCGTGAACAGCTCGTTGATTACCGGTTCCTTTCACTGACCCAAACTGACTGAAAATACGTTTGAGAGGTGATAGCGAGTGAAATGCGGCGAAGAGAGGCCGTGAGGGAAGATGGATATTAGCACAACCCTCTACGCCGTGTTCCCTCCTCTCTCTCTCTCTCTCTCTCTCAACCTCTTCCGTGGTTTCGAAGGCCTTCAGCACTTAGGAGCGCGCCTCGCTACTTAGACATATGGTTCCTTCGTATTGCGCTCACTTTGTGGAAGCTCAATCGTTGAAGTCCCTTTCGACCCTTATAACGGCGTTTCTTTCTCAGCGACTCGCTCTTTCTCTCTCTTTCTCTCTCTCTCTCTCTCTCTCTCTGTCCACCGTATTGCCGTACCCGCAATTAAGAGACCGCGTGCACAGACCACGAACGCCCACGATATTCGTCTACTTTATCGAATTACATCCACCAGGTGCATTCGTTACTACCCCTACCCCGCCTTCTCCCGGACCTCTTTTTACGAGCGCACCCACCCGCGTTCCATCGCGTTATCGCGGCTAATTGATTCACCCGAGCAGACGTTTAAATAATTAATTACACCATTTCACAACTGGGTTCTCTTACTGTTGGCATTTGAATAATTAGAATCGGAGTCGAGGTGATTTTCCTTCATCAAAAGAATCGCAATATCTTTTACGATAACGAACTTTATTACAAAATATGAAATGCGCAAATAAAATAGAATGAATAAGTGTGTGTGTGTGTGTGTCTGTGTGTGTGGCACATACGTGTTAAAGAAATCTGAATAATTCAAACGTGGATGCGGACTTTTGTGTTTTGCATTTACGCGCGGAAAAGTACCGTTGTGTGTAAACGAAGGTATCTCATTTCTTCTTCGTAATGAAAAGCTCACAAAACTACGTGAGCCACTATTATTGTTCGAGTTTCTCATACTTCAAAAACGCATTCGATTACATTGTCGGAAACTTTTACGATGCAAATTCTTCCATTTCAACCAATTCCGCGCCGCGTCGCGAGCGAGTAAATATATAGCGTTCTTCTGAATTGTCGCCTATATTCTACAAAGAATATATCCTCCTACACAACGTAAATTCGATTCGAATCGGGTTCTTTGTGCGCGCGAATCTGTTTTGATGGTAATACGATCGAATCGACAGTTATTTTCATCCGAAACATTATTCTCTCATATGTTACATACCTGACGGCAATTTTGCCGTTTCCTGTTAACGTTAAAAAATGTGATTTTATTTTTTTTCTCTAAATGTGTTTTGACATTTCTATATGCTAATACATTTATACATAATATATATGTTAAGAAAATACAAGAGAATTATAGTCAATTTGAATAGAAAGTGGTTATTAAAGTTACGCAACTGGTAATTTGCTGTCATTATTTCGCATCGATAGCGATAAATACACAATTGTCGGTNGCTTGTTGGTCTAGTTATAATGTTGCGCAATCTCTATTTTGCTGAAAATAGCCACGTCACGTGGGACATGGATTTGACGAAGCGTTTTAATTATGAAAATGATAATACTTTGCGCGGAGAAAAACGGACTGCGGATCGAAATTAAAATTTTCATCAAAATTTTCATCAACAATAACGTTATACTCTGCTGTCCTTCTTTATCTACCTTAAAAAAAAAAAAAGACAAAAAAAAAAAACACCTGTGCATCATATTAACAAATATGAATTTGTCATTTTCCTCTGAACTCTCTTTCAAATCTCATTAATTATTCAAATGAGTTTATGCACTTCACTTCGCGCTCGCTCGTCGGCTTGTCACATAATTATTTTTATATAACATGTACATTACGCACCGTTGTTGTGCGAGATAACGTTTTATCGATCGTTCTTACAGATAATTGCAATACCTATTGGTAATTTATAACGGTTATATATAATGCGGGGATAATTTACCGATGAGAAGTAAACGAACCTGTGTGTTAGTTATTAGCAAGTAAGCTGGCTTGTGCTATTAATTCTTCGCGCTGCCTCGATACATTTTTTACAAACTTGTGAAACTACTTTTATTAGCTATATAGTAAGTCTTATGGGCCAATCAATATGGCAAGAAAAAAAACGAACATCGTGGCGGGACAGGTAATTCAGTGCTGTACGAGTGTAACGAGCATTTCTATTATACTTTGACAGAAATAAATTCACTGCTTACTTCTTTTTTTTTTTTTTTCAACTTAATCGAACTCGCACTAACGTTTTCTTTAGATAAGATATAGATTGCTGCAATGAGTTTTCCAAGAATTCGTGTCTCACAACGGAATATGCAAACTCCGCACGAACGGTTTTTAAAAACAAAAACGTAATAACAATTACGTTATTATTTTCATCGGGATCGATGTGGCTGGGTTTTGTGCTGATTAATGAATAAATTGTTTGATTACACGCATACAACAGAAGCGTTACTTACGTTCTTCAGTATGAGGATAATAATTTTATCGAGAAAAAACTGGTTGTCTTTCAGTTCCTATTAATAAGTGGAAAAATTAATTCGGTAAATAACTCTCGACTGTCGATATACAGATGGGACGAAAAATATTGTGTGTAAATACGTAAATTTAGATTATTAATGCTTTTGTTATATTCGTATTAAAACCAAGCAGTAAGGAGGTAATTATTATATGCGGTACCGATAGCTTGTGATCTTTTTTTAATAAATTGCTCGTAGTTTAGACGTAGTTTATTATGTATATAAAATGCCAGAAAAGTACTTATATCTACGATCACACGCTTATAATTATTTAAATCTCTGTAATACCAACATGTTTGCAAACAAATATTCAAAATTTCATTTTTTTCAAAAATTTACAAATTCCAATTATACTGATGAACCGGTTTTATTTAGTAGAGAACACCTCTTGTTTAACATCGCAAACATTCACAAGCGCAAAGCTCATTTTGGCAAGCGCGCCAAGCGAAATTAGCCGAATCGGTTTACCTAATTCGCTAGTATTCACAATCCCCGCGCAATCAGAATCAATCAGTGAATAATTCGATGAGAGGCAATAAGCACGGTTACTGGTACGGGCATTCGATAATTAGAGCGAATGCCTAATGGGTGATTGTCCTAACGCATTGACAATACTCGCGGTATGCGCCATTTTCCAGGTGTTACGCCGTGATGTATTTCAATTTCTTGCAAAATTCAAAAACAACAAACAAAATTAATTGACTTATCAAAATACGGTTGTTGGTGCGTTTGTATATTATATTGTATTCAGGTTTGAATTGTTGCTCGATAAAGTTTCTGCTTTAATTGTTCCGAGTAATTCTTGAAATAATTTGATTTCACATGTAAAACTTCTGGTTTTGTGAATAATTGAATATTTTCGTAAAATGTCTCTTTGATTAATCTCTAACGGAACATCAATCGATCAGTTCAATCAATATCTAACNCAATAGAATGTAACGTTGTTAGAATCGCAAACCTCGGAAACAACCTCGAGTTAGCAAGTGTATAATATTAGAGCACAAGTTCAATCATCACTGGGAAACGCGGCGTAACTTTATCAGTGATCCTCGACCAAAGCGCCAATAGCAACTCAGAAATTGACATAGATTGCCTACTTACGTCCTACGGCGGAAGAGCGTCTTTTCCGGTCAATCTGCTATACGAAATTTCCCATCGCTAATTAAGTTAGCGCGATCGCCGAAACGGGGATTACCCTACGGGGATGTACACGAAGAGTTGTTTACCGCGTTGTCATCGGTCCGCGATAATCGAACGTTAGTCAGCACAGAACTATGGCCCGACCCGACGAGACACAGTCAAAGATTACTATCAGTATATATACGGTGTGTATATGCGAATGGCCGCTGGCTGCGTTTTGTTTTAGTTGGTTTCTCCTAAGTTTGCCCGAGTTTCGGCTTTGCATGGCACGTTGCATCATTCTGTCACGGCATCGCTGTGTTCCTCGCGGCCACCCAGCCGGGCTCTCAGCCTCTGCGACGGCAGTTCCGGTTACGAGTCGACCATGAGCCATCTGGGTCCTNACTACAATGTTTACAACGTGCCCAGGAGCAATTCTCCGATGCTCAAATACAACACCTTGAAGCCACGACGACGCAAGCAGAAGCACTCGCAGCAATTTTATTCGTTGCGGCTGTGCCGCAGACACGAGAGCATTCGCAGAAAGTACGAGCTNTACGCGATACCGATCTATAAGTGTCCGCACAAGACCGACAGCACGACCACGATCGCGACTATCTTACGATCGATGGAGGACGCGCCGTCCCTGACTTTGAGCCAGGCGTCGGCGTCGGTCAGCTTGTTAAGTCGATCGGCTCCGTCCACGCCGATCTTACCGCCGCTGTCACCGACGACGCCGCCGCCTCCGTCATCGCCACCGCCGTCATCGCCGCCGCCGCCACCGCCGCCGATACCGATGCCGAGGACGTCCAGAAAAACCGATCCGTCCAAACACACTTACCAAAATGTCCCACCTCCCGTTTTTCCGCCGAAAAACGCTTCGTTGCCTAAGCTTAAGGTTTGTCATCCATCGATGATCTTTGATACGAAGTCCCTACATCTGATGACGTTCGCGGACGTTGCGGTTTCTCGCTTCGCGATCGTTTCGCATTGTCGGCTCGTATTGTCAAAGTGGCATTTTACTGATTTTAATGTTGTGACACCAACGGTCATATTATAGTCGTGTAGAACTGTATTTTTTCGAAATATTAGTTATTTGTAATTTTCAATCTCCGACGAACTTTACCGGCAATCGGACAAAATGACTCATTGATGATAGATATTTACTTGTTAATTACAAGTGATTTCAAAAATTTCACACAAAAAAATTCCTTGTTCAATTATAAAATTACAAGTTACAGAGGAAAGAATATCCATAGTCTTAATTTTTTTTTATAATTTTAAAAACTAATATTTTATATTAATTAGACATGAATCCCCCAGTAAACATCGCATTAGATACAATTATGTTACTAATCTTATAATTTGCTTTAGCAGCGTATAATTTAGTCACGCTAGTCTGTGATAAGAATTAGACGTAATTTTATCTTCTTACGTAGCTCCGTAGTTGAAGAAAAAAATAGTTTAAATCTTTCTAAAAAAAAAGAAAAAAAAATCGCGCGACTTAACTGCAGATTCTCGCGAGATTTTCTGCGTCAATTACGTGAACGATTGCTTTTTGTAATTCCTTTAATTACGAGCGAACTGCGCCCGGTCGCATTAAGCTGCGATCGTTGCGAAAAAGCAACGTCCAACGAACGTAAAAGTCATTTTCGTTTCCTTTTTAAGCACCTTGAGTAACATTTAGCATCTCGCGCCTACTGCATGAGTACGTATTTACGTGTCCGTAATAGATATAATACAGCAGCTTCGAGCAAGTAGGAGGTTGAGTTGCTGGAAGCCGAGTTATAATCGGAAATCATATTTTCCCTGCTAAGCTGGATCCGGGCATCTATGTAGCGACCGCCCTTGTGCATGTTGGCCGCGCGTCAAGTAAGTTTTCCACTGTCACACACACACACGCTTAACCAATGAACTCTCTTTACTATGTTTCGAATACGGACGGATCTGAGATATTACTTCAAACGACAATATTGCAATTACGACATTCGCAATATTCGTTCGTACAATGTGTTTGTTTGCGTAAAAGTAATCTCTTCAACAAAGGATATCTTTTTCTTTTATCATCGAGCCACACAAACCTTGCGCGCGATTTTGCTGTTACAAATATGCGAGTGCAACTTGATTAAATACGTTTGACAAAATACTACACCAGGTATATTAGTATACATTAATATCGGAGCAACAGTTTTCGCCAGATATTGTTATGGAATCGTTGCACAAACGACCCGACTGTGAAAGCGCACACGTTGAAATTATATAGCACGAAATATTACCGGCATGCTCTTTTCTCTCTCTCTGTCTGTCTCTCTCTCTCTCTCTCTTATTGTCTATCGTTTAAACAATAGATTAACATAAATTGTATGTGAACTGATCGCGAACCGTACTCGTATTTACACATCAAATTTCCTCTGTGAAATCGATCTATTGATGTGGCTTTTTATGATTGCGTCGAAATAACAATACCGATACCTAATAACGTTCGTATAGAACGGAACGCAGCGATAATCGCTTTTGTACATACATAGTATATTTATTTTCTGCGAAACAGAAGAAGAAACGAAAGTAATTTCTCAACCCCGTCCGCGGTTTCTCTCTCATGCACATTCCACACCACGTCGTTTGTTTTTTTTTCTTTTTAACAAAATCTCGCGCGTTCGCGTCTAGCCTGATCCCAACTACTAACCATGCCTGTTGCAGACCGACAGCCTATTCAACTACAAAGAACACTACCAGCAGCAGCAGCATCGGCAGGAGATGCAGCAGTACAGTTACCCGTTACCGAGCAACAGTTCGAACCAACTAACACTGCCACTAACGCGAAACCTCTACCAATCCTCGATAGTTAGTCCTCTGCAGACCTCTTTCGTCCACACTAACAATATCCGGCCGTCCACCCTGATGCACCGCGAGGCCGCCAATACCGGCAATCATCCGCCCGCGGTGCATCAGGACGAGGAGCAACAACAACCGCCGCCGAGTTACGGCCAGATTAATCATGACGCGAGGCAGTCGTCGTCGCGTCGACACGCGACGAATCGGCGTAACGAGCGTAATCGAAAGTATCGGAATCGAGCGCCGAGCGATCGAAGCAAATCGAAGCAGAATCGCGCACAGAGAGGAGACAACACCGTTCCTCCTCCGCAACGACGTAACGACGGCTCTATCGAGAACTCGCCCGCGCGCGAGACCGTCTTCCGTCAGATCCCGGACTTGGGCGTACCCGAGAGGATGTACAAGATCTCGTATCCGCACTACTACGAGGACGAGGACATTGCGGAGTGTTCCACCGAATTTCCCAGATTAAACTCGACGGTGGCGCGTCAGCAGCAACAACAGCAGCCGTGGGAGCGCCAGTCGAATCGCTGCGTCGCCGATAACAACACGCCGCAATTCGCGAGTGACGCGAACGATGCGAAAATTCGCGGCAAAACGTCGAAGACGAGACTATCAACTACACTAGACGACACCCGCAAGCCGTCCGCGCCCACGATAATGCAATACGCTGAACTTCACTTCCGAGATGTCGGTCAGGAGATCGATGTCTAAAGGTTAGTGGCCCGAATTCTCTTGTGATTTCGAATCCTCTTGGCGTGATCGTCGCACCGGAGCGACGTTCGACTACCGGAGAACGCGACGCGACACGCTCCTCGCGCGACTGATCGCATTTTATCTGAGGAATCCGTGGCAATTTGTTTAAAGTCCCCCGAGACCCCGGTACTCTCCTGCGTCTTATAAAGGTATAATATACTTCCGCGCGTGCTGAGAACATGTTCTTTTACGCTATTCTTCTACGTACGTCACCTTTAAAGGTAGGGCAAAGTTGACATATATATATATATTTTCTCTTCGTTTTTCCTCTTCTGCTTATTTTCTCCTCGAGATATCACTTTCTTTCCGATGCCAATCTAACGATTGAGCTTTTGTCTTGTGTGACGTTTTCGTTTATTCAGTTTTGCGTGCGCGTTTTATTCAGTTTATTTTAATTCTTTGTGTTTGATGCTTGTTGCGTTTTTAGTTTTTAATTTATTTATATTTTCTGCTTTCGATTTAACAATCACTCCTTAAATTTTAAGGCACGATACATCAACTTTGTGCTTTTTGATGCTTGCGAAAGGCAACCTTTAACCTGCGTATTTTCGTGCGCGCGTTTATAATTTTATATATTATCTTACAAACAATGTGCGCCGTTACTTTTACCAGGTTCACAAACATTTCTTTCCAGAAACAAAACTATTTTATTGACATAACACACGTACCTAACGTGATTTTCTGGATGTTTCAAATAGGTACTACCGATTATATATATCATCGTAAGTATTTTCTAACAAAAAAAAAAAAAAAAAATCACCGGAGGAACAATTCGGAGGAGAAATCCACTGCTCTGAAGACTTAAAGCAAGAAGAGAGTAAATAGAATAGAACGGAACGTTATTATTTGTGCAGCGTGTACACTTAATCTCGNGATTAAAATCCTTTTATTGACTTTTCGTGGAAATTATTTACACGTGTGTAAAACGTGTTTTCCGGAACAAACTGCCAGTAATTTCGCTTCCAATTTGTCGAGAAACGATTTTTCTTCAATGGGTGTATCTTCAATTGGTACATCTTGCATGTTTCTGTATCTCTCTCGAACGTATATACTCGCCCGCAAGGCGGCTGATAAAAAAAAGACACAATAAAATATGAAAAACGAAAAAAAAAAACAAACAAAAACAGAACAAAAGAATTGTTGCACGCATATCAATTGTATATATCAATGTTTGTTCATAGGAGGGTCAAGTGACAAAGAGCGATACGTACATTTACTAGGACAGTTTGGCGTCCGANAAATCTTGTAGGTACATTGTACGGAGTACGTCACGTTGCTTACACGCATAACGTAAATTGAGACATTACGAATTGAGATTCTACAAATACATACAGAATGTTCATATTAGCAAGAGATGCGGAAAGAACGTCAACTTCGCTTCATTCTCTTGTGTGTAGAGTTAGCACTTCAATTTCACATTTCCTTTATAAATTAAATAATTTTCTTTACATTTATTATTTTCTTGCAATTTTCTTTACATTTTATTTTCATTATTTGTTTAATTTTGCTTACGTGTAGCCGAGTTCACATTTTATTATAACCTTGCTTTGTTAGAAAATTGTATAGAGAATTATAATTTTACTTCATTTAAATTACGTACATTTTTTACATATACTGTTTTCTTGCAAATTACTTTCAATATTTATTTATTCCTTTTTTTTCTTACTTTCGCTTATTTAGTATAAACGTATATATTATATAAACGTCGCTTGCTTCATAGAAAATTGTTAGGATGTTTGCTAAAAAATATTCTGAAATGTTGACATTACAGCTTCATTNTGTCGCATGATATTACACTTGTATGTAAATTGAGAGAGAAATATTCAATATATCTTTGCAAAATGCGAATCTTTGTCAACTGTCAATTACCATATACGACGACTGTGGTTGTCATTCTTGCCAGACCGACAAAAGCTTTCAATGAATTATGTATTACAATGTATACCAAGTTGAAACGACAGTTCCTTTCAATTTCAGAACTCTACGCATTTGATATTCAAACGTCCGGCATGTAACACGATGATGATACATCACGTTTAATTTTAACAGTTGACGGGAGCTAAGATTTTTTACAAGTTATTCAAACGTTCAATAGTTGCTTAATAATTCTCTCAACCCCTTTCAATGAGATCCGTTGTCCGACTCATGTATTCGTCCTAGACGCGTCGTTGCCTAATTGACTGACNTCGACAAACGAGAGAGCTTAATACCCGAAATGGCGCACCAGGTCATTTGTCGATCGCTTGCACAGCGAATCCGTGTGTTACGAAACTTCGCGAACAGTCCGCCGTAGAACTATTGTGTGTGTAATCGTCCGTGCAACACGATTAGAGAAAGAAAGAGAGAGAAAGAGAAAAAAAAATAGAGAGAGAGAAAGAGAACTCGGACAATATAGAAGTTGAAAAGACGTCTTAACTCTTGATTACTTGTGTGAAATCTCTCTTTGTAGACTCATTTAAATTACAACGTATTTTTCGTGAACTAAAGTTTTTTTTTTTTTTTACATACCGAGAAGAGAGATCGAAATTTTACATTAAAACATTGAAAAAAAAAAAAGCACGTCAAAGACGTCTTCTAAACACTCGTATTGTCTGAAAAACAGGCCATTTTCATCCCGAGATATTTGTCATTTTCTGTTTAACGCAGCCCTTCAAACCGGAATTCTCGGATCTCGATTACGCGGACGTGGACTACAGGTCGTACGGGCCGATTAACTATAAGGCCGCCAGTATCGCGCTTCTCCAAAATCGGCAGCAGCAGCAGCAGCAGCAGCAGCAACAGCAACAACAACAAGCGCAACAGCAGCAGCGACTTTTGGAGAGGAGGCCGCAGATGTACGGTGCTTCGGACGATAACGAGGAATTGCTTTAACCTTTTCCCTGTTTTCACCGTTTCGTTGACGTGGTTCGATAACAATCCAGCTTTCTCGGGGAGATGCAATACTGTTTCTTTATTTTTTTTTTTTTTTTTGCAAGCAAAAATATATATGTCGATAGAAACTCGCTGCAGCATGTTAAATTCGACATTTATAAGATACACGTTGCGTCGTAATGTCTTTCGTGGAATTATTACGATTCTCATGCAAAATAAATTTAACGAGTTATGAATTTTACAATTTCACGTCGTGTACCGCTTATTTAACCGAACACGATTTTTCACACATCGAGAAGCAAGAGTTTTAATTGAAACGCGCAATTGAGTGCTTTTATAGCGGATAGCCTAAAAAGTCCAATCAAAAAATTCACAACTTTAATTTAAAAATTAAAAAAAATTTACTTTGTCACTCGCTAAATGAATAGCTCCGGTTAAAAATACATTATTAAAATGAATGCGCAACAGAGAGAATAAAACACAATTTTGTTCGCTAAAACCAAAGAGCCATGAGAGAGCTTCCCTTCCTCGCATCACGAGGCAATCGAGTTGTATAATTATAAGTGCTTGTAATTACTCGCGCGATTTTGCTTCCGAAAAACACATCCGGGGATCAGTCTATCTGTACAGATTAACGTACGCTTAATATGTTCTTTATATACGTAATACGATTATTTATGTTATAAATTTTTTTTTTTTTGCTTTCTATGTTCCGTGCTATATTTTACATGCCATATCTACGTATGTGTCGTAACATATACTTTTANCTTAGACGGGACTAGATTATTTTGATTGTACATACACGTTTTTTTTAAGAAAAAAACGCGATCGAAATCGACTCGTCCCCAAGCACCTCATCGTCGTGCCACGACGACGTAAGAATTCAACAGAACGTATGAGCACGATGAGAACACATCAAAGATTACGAAAAACGAAAAAATTGTGTGCGATATTTGTAAATTTATAAATGTATTGTACCTTTATACATGGGAGTATTGATACGCGGCATACAACATTTATACAAACTGTACTACATGTGTTTTGGGATCAAATAATCGAAATAAATGTGTGTGCGAGAGAGTCGTGGCGATAGAAAACAAAATATCTGTTGTCTATCGAGTTATAAAAAAAAAGGAAAGTGGAACATATCGCAATCCGTGTTATTAATCCCCTATTTATCCGTTATATACATATATATATATATATTCTGTATCATTGTTATACACGTAATTATTGGAAGGCTGCGCGCTAGAAAGTATATACGATTCTGTTGGGACATTACTCTCTCGTATATCTTCTTACATGCGTTTGTAAATTTGTAAGTTAAGAGAATAATCTAACGATAATTGAGTTATATTATATATGTACAAATCTCGACACAAAGTCGCGCGGATTAAAATCGCGAACATAGTTCAGTGGCTTAAACCTCTGTCTCGCGAGTTTTTCTTGTAAATAATAATAATAATAATAATGGGTCATTATACACAACTTTTAATTAACTGATATCGTTAGCGCTCATTGATCGCGAATCGCGATCGTGGGATAACGATAACACATTTTACCGAAAATATTGATTTGATTAATTGTTCGATTGTTTTGTGAAAAATGTTTGAATATTTTACATACATGTTAGAATTTACATAAAAAAAAGANAAAAAAAAAAAAGCACGTCAAAGACGTCTTCTAAACACTCGTATTGTCTGAAAAACAGGCCATTTTCATCCCGAGATATTTGTCATTTTCTGTTTAACGCAGCCCTTCAAACCGGAATTCTCGGATCTCGATTACGCGGACGTGGACTACAGGTCGTACGGGCCGATTAACTATAAGGCCGCCAGTATCGCGCTTCTCCAAAATCGGCAGCAGCAGCAGCAGCAGCAGCAGCAACAGCAACAACAACAAGCGCAACAGCAGCAGCGACTTTTGGAGAGGAGGCCGCAGATGTACGGTGCTTCGGACGATAACGAGGAATTGCTTTAACCTTTTCCCTGTTTTCACCGTTTCGTTGACGTGGTTCGATAACAATCCAGCTTTCTCGGGGAGATGCAATACTGTTTCTTTATTTTTTTTTTTTTTTTTGCAAGCAAAAATATATATGTCGATAGAAACTCGCTGCAGCATGTTAAATTCGACATTTATAAGATACACGTTGTGTCGTAATATCTTTCGTGGAATTATTACGATTCTCATGCAAAATAAATTTAACGAGTTATGAATTTTACAATTTCACGTCGTGTACCGCTTATTTAACCGAACACGATTTTTNACACATCGAGAAGCAAGAGTTTTAATTGAAACGCGCAATTGAGTGCTTTTATAGCGGATAGCCTAAAAAGTCCAATCAAAAAATTCACAACTTTAATTTAAAAATTAAAAAAAATTTACTTTGTCACTCGCTAAATGAATAGCTCCGGTTAAAAATACATTATTAAAATGAATGCGCAACAGAGAGAATAAAACACAATTTTGTTTGCTAAAACTAAAGAGCCATGAGAGAGCTTCCCTTCCTCGCATCACGAGGCAATCGAGTTGTATAATTATAAGTGCTTGTAATTACTCGCGCGATTTTGCTTCCGAAAAACACATCCGGGGATCAGTCTATCTGTACAGATTAACGTACGCTTAATATGTTCTTTATATACGTAATACGATTATTTATGTTATAAATTTTTTTTTTTTTGCTTTCTATGTTCCGTGCTATATTTTACATGCCATATCTACGTATGTGTCGTAACATATACTTTTATCTTAGACGGGACTAGATTATTTTGATTGTACATACACGTTTTTTTTAAGAAAAAAACGCGATCGAAATCGACTCGTCCCCAAGCACCTCATCGTCGTGCCACGACGACGTAAGAATTCAACAGAACGTATGAGCACGATGAGAACACATCAAAGATTACGAAAAACGAAAAAATTGTGTGCGATATTTGTAAATTTATAAATGTATTGTACCTTTATACATGGGAGTATTGATACGCGGCATACAACATTTATACAAACTGTACTACATGTGTTTTGGGATCAAATAATCGAAATAAATGTGTGTGCGAGAGAGTCGTGGCGATAGAAAACAAAATATCTGTTGTCTATCGAGTTATAAAAAAAAAGGAAAGTGGAACATATCGCAATCCGTGTTATTAATCCCCTATTTATCCGTTATATACATATATATATATATATTCTGTATCATTGTTATACACGTAATTATTGGAAGGCTGCGCGCTAGAAAGTATATACGATTCTGTTGGGACATTACTCTCTCGTATATCTTCCTACATGCGTTTGTAAATTTGTAAGTTAGGAGAATGATCTAACGATAATTGAGTTATATTATATATGTACAAATCTCGACACAAAGTCGCGCGGACTAAAATCGCGAACATAGTTCAGTAGCTTAAGCCTCTATCTCGCGAGTTTTTCTTGTAAATAATAATAATAATAATAATAATAATAATAATAATAATAATAATAATAATAATAATAAATGGGTCATTATACAACTGTTAATTAACTGATATCGTTAGCGCTCATTGATCGCGAATCGCGATCGTGGGATAACGATAACACATTTTACCGAAAATATTGATTTGATTAATTGTTCGATTGTTTTGTGAAAAATGTTTGAATATTTTACATACATGTTAGAATTTACATAAAAAAAAGAGAAATGTGTACATTAGACGTGCCCGTTAGATAACGCTGTAATAAAATTATAGCCTGNAAAAAGACTCGATCGCGTCTAAAAAGCGCGACTACGATTAATAATAATTTATACTGTTTAACGCGTGAACGATAAACTAGATAGCACAGAAGACCGGCGCTTCCACGATGATACCACTCTATCTTATCTTTTTATTTACGCATTCTCAGTCTATTTTCTCTCTTTATTTTTTTGGGGTTTTAATTATACATGTATGTCGCTCNATTCGATCGCGGCAAAAATTTGCGATTCAAAACCAAATTTTATCGNAAATTGAGAGAAAGATAATTTATATATCGTCGTATAATTTATTCACGAAAAAAAGGTCGATTTCAAATTTATCGAGAATATACAAATGAAACACACACCTTGAAACGCGTGTTAAGTCCTCGATACGTCTNGATGCATCATGTAGTTTTACAGGATGTGCCGTGCGAACTTAAACTCAATTCGAGTTCAACTTTGTCGAGCAAACGTACAAGATAAGAGATAATAATCGTGCTAATTATTTGTTAAGATTTAATTAGTTTTTTTTTTTTTTTTGTAAGAAACAAACACGTGTTCATCAACGTGTCATCGTGAATTATCTCTGGTTCTACCCGTTAAAAGAAAAGAAAACATATTTTTCTATTTTTATTACGTTTTTGAAAGCAACGCGTATACACACACACACACACACACAAAAAGATAGAATTTAATTCTGAAATAATACGCATATTCGTACGATATGAATTGGACGAAACGTATCTTCATCAGAGAAAATTAGACTTTATAAAGCCGGATGGGATTCAAATGAATGAAATAATAGAAGACCGGAGAGTAGATATCTCCTTTATCGATATTCAATTATTATGTGAAATATTTATTCAGNATTCGGATATCCGATATATTAACAATGGTTTATTATCGTCATTGAAAANATGCAAATAATATGTGCGCGACCGAGCACCACACATTTTATTAAAAAGAAAAAAAAAAGAAAAAAAAAAATTAAATCTGCCTCAATGCGGCTGATATTGATGCAATACTGTCAATATCGGTCTGCTCACCTTACAAAAGGATGTGCGCGTTCTCGTAATTATCGATATGGCTCTCTTTATCAAAGCGCATTGCATTGATAATTTTGTAGTTATGACCGCATTTGAATTACCTAATATTTGAAATGAGTTTTGATAATATTTCAAAATATTTCCTTTCACCATCAGAATCGTTATACACAATTAACAATTAATTAATTAATTAATTAATTAATTAATTACTCGTTGATTTTCTATAGACATTTCTGTACAAAAATACCGTGTTTATATATAAAACATATGAAAACAAAATTTTCGTAGAGTGTGAAAAGACTCTTGAAAATTGTTGGAATTAAAGTGTAAGCGTCTCGATAAACGTCCGGCCGATGACGACATATTATTATATTCGAAACTAGCCAACAAACACATACATATGTAATAAGGATAATCTGTTATGAATGTATCTGTGTAATATAACTTTCTCATCACCCCCGTGAACTGTTGCTCGGTGAATTGAAACAGTGTTTAAAGCGCACTCTCTCTATGTATATATATGTGTATATTTAGAGCGACACACCCGCAAATTACCATCAAAAATCACATTAAAAAACTGTAACGCAGTAACATACAATAACAATCGAATAACCGATAAAATGTGTGTAGATTTTAATGAAACATTTATAAAACTCCGAACGCGCGCGATTATTTCCTTCAATTCCGCGAGAATAGCAATTGATTATTTGTAATATATTTGCGCACACATACAAGTAATTGGAAAAAAGTAATTGTGCGTAAAACGAAAAAGGTATAAGTAATCGTGACAATTTGTTAAGTGAAAATATGTATTAGATGTACGCGCGAGGAACTCGGTTATATACGGGAGCGGTGAAGCACACGAATNACATATTTTTACAATGACAATTGTACGTTTCTATATGTACGACGTTTCCTTTTGACTTACAACAAAATGTTTCTTTAATACGCATCGTTGTGTAAAAATAATTAAACTAATATAACAGTGCATTTAAAAGAAAATAAAAAGATTAACGAATGAGAAAAAGGTACATTAGAGATGTTTAATTTTGTAATAAAAGCTATAGAGTTATGTAAGTTTAAGAAAAAATTGTATTTGCGTCGNCTTTATTGTTAACGTGTAACGCGTCCAATAAAATTCTGTTATACGGAACGTTTCACTCTTTTTTTTTTTTTATCGCCCTGGAACGAAGCAAAAGAGAAAAGTGCATAAAACGACTATATATGTTTTTGACATATTTTTTTAATATTAAAATTAGTTGTTTTATTTCACTTACAACAAATTGCGCGTCGCAGACTATATAGTTATATAATATAATTTATACACAAGTTTCTTATTGTTTATTTTTAAATAAACACACATGTTAAGTTCTGAGAAAGATTTGTTTCANTGATATAAATCTAGATCCGAACATAAAGAGAATGTCGCATGGATTTTTATATCTCTACCAGTTAAGCCGACCGTGAGCGACGTTCTCAATTTTATATNNGAATCAACACGTTGGAAAAATGCCGAATTGAATTTTCCGATATCACGAAATNCTGACGTGTGAAAATTCTCACGTCGATAGAAAACGTATTGCGTATTACTTGTGCACATCTATTCTCCGATCAAACCTATGGTAGTATCGATATCGCAATATCGGAGAGTCCTCCAACCTCCCCCCCTCCCTTCCCTGTTACTCTAAGGCATAAAGTTCAATTTAGTAACTTCACAATATATGATTACGAAATAAACTATATATTCATCCACACCCTCTCTCTTCTGATGCGGTACGTTTTCGATCGAAAACCAAATATTATGATATCCTCGTAATTCTCGCGTGCACGCGCGCGCAATAAATAAATTCCCAAGCGAAATATGTACTGTATCACAATTAAGCGCGTGTAGCAAGCCGTGCGCACTTTGCAGCAAGTAATATTTTAGTTATGGCAGTAATTGACTCTCTATGGAGCTATTTTCTGAATGCATCGATACGATAGGGGGAGTTCCCCTATGGTGCCGGACGGCACCTAATACCGGACATAGCTATATGTCTGCGACATTTGAAACGTTGCCGTTATTTCGCGTAACCCGTAGAAGGGATGGAACAAGCAACAATTAGGTTTTGACACGTACCAGTCGNGCGTGAACAGCTAAGGAGATCGATTGATTGTCGGCATTTGACGGGAAGCCGGTACGTCGCATAAATTATGAAGTATTATCTCTACTAATTTTCCTGGCCAAAAGACGCGTGCGTGAGTTGCGTTATCATATCTTTTGGTCAAGTTTTTTTAATTACCTTTGTATTTTGTGNACTTTACAGTGCACTGGTTTTTACAAAAAAAAAGAAATTGTTTTTAACGCGTTTGCTGTGCCCTAATTTCGGACAGAACGTTTTCCCCTGTTACAGAACAGTACGAATCTTGTGCGTGTTTCTTTACAGTAGTGTTTATTATTTTCAGAGGTTAAAANATGCATCTAAGCAACATGAATATTAAGAAAAAATGTTCAAAGAGGCAAACCAGAAGACAGTCTGTGTAGTTTGTTTGGAAAACAACGAATGAAGCTGGATTCAGTGTTCAGGATGTCAAAAATGGGCACACGAGACGCCGACATCCCCAAATGTTCTCTGACTACTATATATATGTGATTACTGCAAATTATATTAAAACTGTTCTGAGTTACGTTAGTAACTCTTNCAGTGTTCGGTACCAGGTGCCACTTAATGATCTTGTAAAATCATATACCAAAGTTTAACGTTAAAGTAAGTTAACTATTTTATTGGTGATTATTTTGTTGCTTTATTTTTGATTCCTAATATGGAGGTTATAAATAACGCAAAATAAAAAGAGTAAAATATTACTTCGTTCCTTTTATTTAAGAAAAATCTTGAGCGTCCGGCACTAGGGGAATTCCCCCTGTATGTATTTTATACGTTGAAGTGTGTGCAAGTGAAACATAATGAGAGAGAAAGACAGAGATACCTTTAATATCTCTTATATTAATATTATTTTTATTGTACACATGACTGAGACAATGTAATGTGAATATATATAACAAATTAATCAAGTTAAATATTATTAGTAATTATTACTATTTGAAACAAAAATTGTTGCTATATAAAATGCTGATAAGAACTAAATATCACGAGATAAAGTAAGTAAGTCCTTTTTGAGACTTTAGGCTAATAAAATCATTCTATTTGATCATGAATGTGAGATAAGGTAAAATTACCAAGTGAGATTAAGTTGTGCGTTCGAGTTAGTAATGTCACCGACATACAGTTACACTTTGTCTCAATTGTGAACAACAACTTATACTGCCGTGTCATCTGTGTAATCGACTCATGAAACAGGAAAAAAAATAAAATATAACTTTGTGGAAGTCAAGATTCGACAAGGAAATTTCGGGTTTTTATGCGGCCGTAAACCGTTTCGCACATACAATCTACAGACATTATTGCACAAATGTCGGGAATGACAATTTGAATATTTCTCGCGAACAAACAATTTAAAAACTCTAGTATTTGCGTATTTTTCGTCGTAAGTTAAAAATCGTGCAATTTTCGTAATTCAAGCGACTGGCATCGTGAGCGCACGTCGCGAAAACGCGTGTCGCAAAAGCGTCGAGAAATGGCAACGTTAGAAGATAAAAGTCTTAGAGAAGTAATCGCTGTAAAAAATTCGACAAAAATAATGAAAAAAATCGAGCAATCGGACACCGAGCCGTTAAAAATAAAAACTTACAAAAAAAGATGGCTAATACTCGCTATTTTCATGATTTATACCTCATCAAGTACTTGTCAGTGGATAGAATACTCGATTATAACTAACATAGTTACAAGGTATTGTAATTTTGTTTTAAACTTTAAAAACATTCGGATGCATAAATACACACAAAGTGTCTTTCTTCGTATATTATTCAGATATTACCAAGTGTCTTCGTTAATGGTTGACTGGACCTCAATGTCATTTATGATATGTTACGTGATATTCATATTCCCAGCGACATATGTGGCCGACAGATACAGTCTACGCTGTACCGCTATCTTGGCAACCGGCATGACCTGCTTGGGTTCCTGGATAAAAACTTTTTCTGTTAGTTTTAATCATTTTAAAAATTCTTGATGTTTTTTATTTCTTTTTTTTTTTTTAATTTGCGCGCTTTCCTTATTCTTTGTATCATCTTCTTACCTGTTGTTCTAATTATTTGATTGTGCTCAGTCATATATTTTCTCAATGATAATTAAAGCTTTACGCTTATTAGACTTTAATATTACCGTCGCCGGGACGTTTGGCCGCGCAATGGTTTCCCGCCAGCGAACTATCGACTGCCACGTCTCTGGGTATTTTTGGCATACAATTAGGAGTGGCACTGGGCTTTCTCCTGACACCGGTAATAGTGAAAAATCACGAAAACTTGGACGAAGTCGGCAGCGATCTGTCACGTTTATGTTGGATCGTTGCAATCGTCAGCACAGTTGGATTTCTTCTAGTGCTTCTATGTAAGTTTATAAAAACGTAATATACAAAAAGTTTTATTACTAAACAATATTTACAATATATTTATATTAACAAAGTGGTTTTAATATATAATACGTAATTTTTCAACATCAGAACAACGGAACTCGTCAAAAAGACGGATTTCAAGAAATCCGTCAGAATTCCGCAAGAAATGCAAATCTGCGAGAAATATTCTGAGTAGTTTTGTTTTAACAAGAAAAAAATAAATAAAATAACAAAATTCTTTGTAGCTGAAAGCTTTTTTATTGATTATTTATTTAAAAACAAAAAAGCAAATAAATGTTTTTTTCCAAAACATCCGTTAAATTAATAAATATTTTTGAAAATATAAAATGAAAATAAAAACAATAACAAATAAATGTTTGTTTTTTTTTTTTAAATATTCGTTAAATTAGCGAATGTAGCAAAATTAAGTGCACACTCGAGTCTGGTTGTTCCAATGAAATGTGGTCTTAATCAAATTTTCAACGTGTGGCTAGTTTCTGTTTCGATACAGTTAACAATTCACTTTAATTCGAAACTTTTTCCTGATAATGGACTAATTAATTAAAGATCGTTTCGGTTCTCTAAAAAAAAAAAGGTTATCGCTGCTTTAATCTTCTCAATGTACATTTTGCTCCAGTATTTCAGAACGAACCAAAATTACCGCCGAGCGAAATGCGCGCGCTGCAAAAACTAAATCAGAGAAAGAAAGGTGAGGAATTTGTCGGGCCAATTAAAAAGCTCTGCAAAAACAAAAACTTTATCATTCTCTGCAATTCCTACGGTCTGAACATCGGCATGTTGAATGTCCTCGCAACGTTGCTGAATCAAATATTCCTCGCGCATTTCGAGGTGAGTTTAGTGAATTTTGAACACAACGTGGAAAATCAAATATAAAACGAAGGAAATTGGAGCAAATATTTGCGAATTCACGTTACCTAATACAAAGAATATTTTTATATATTTCTTTAACACACATATATTCACACATGGAACAAATTTTTGCACACGTGTGTGTTTCTGTGTGTGTAGAACGGCGAAGAGGACGCGGGTAGAATTGGCTTGGCTTTAATTCTCACTGGCATGGCCGGTTCCGTTACTTTCGGCATCGTCCTTGACAAAACGCACAAGTTCAAGTAAGAAAGAGATATTTGCAATCACAGTTTCAGAGGTATAATTCGAATTTCTCAAATTCGATTGCTTGTCGTGAAAAAATTCACGCAACTTGTTGAGAAGTGAAAATTTACATTTTTTACAGAGAAACCGCGGTGGCTGTATACTTTTTCTCATTATGCGGTCAGATATTATTCGCGGTGTTCACTTGTTTCGCCATTAAATGGATGGTATACGTGTCGGCGATCTTTCTAGGGTAACGTACATGTTACACTTTCGCCTGTTTTTTTTAAAAAGTTGTAACAATTTCTTGTGCGAGTAGCGCGTATTTTGCATTTGTTTTTACAGATTCTTCATGTCGGGATATTTGTCGTTGGGATACGATTTGTGCACCGAATACACGTATCCGGAATCGGAGAACATATCTGCTGGAATTCTTAACATAACGAACAACGCTTACGGCGTCATATTTACCGTAGCAATGGGATTGTTATTACAAGCTTATGGCGATATTCCGGTGCACATAAGCATATTCGTGTTTCTATTAATCGGTTTTATCTTAACCATATTGACGGAAGATGAACAAAAACGACAGGATGCGAGAAGACAAATTCAGTACGAAGGAGTTGCAAAGACTGAAAAAGACAATATCGACGACGTTCAAGAAATCAAGCCACGATCAATTAACTCGTAACGTTAATTAATGAGTGACACGTCAAATTTTTGGTGCGTTTTAATAAATAATAATTTTTATGTGGACATTTCAAAAAATGATAAAAAAAAAAAACAAATGCGAATATAAAAGCCATATATAATATGCCAATGTAAATTGGTAAACAAATATATTTTAGACGCACAATGTTCAAATGTAGTACATTTTTAAAACAATATATATTTAAAAAACAACCGAAAAAAAAGATTGCAAAATATAAAACTAAAAAATTATATGCAATATTGTGAAAATGTATTGCAAGCCGAAAGGCCATCAATAAATAAACTTGCAGAAAATAAATAATATTCTGTCCCTTCTATATCAAATCCTCTTTGTGTATAGAAAAATGCTGCTTTGCAGATTTCAAGCTTTGATTTTAAATTTGGAAAGCAATTTTAGCGATTGCTCTTTTCTTAAATTGCGTAACAAGAGAGAGAGAGAGAGAGAGAGAGAGAGAGAGGAAGAGAAAATTTAACACGGAGACGCGAAAATTTTGCCATATTGATTCCATTTGGAATCGCATTGATGAAAGCAAGACCGCCATTTTGAATGTCTGCACAAAACTTTTACCGACAAGAGGTGGTGGGACACACACGCCTCATCTCTCGCACCNGTTTTGTTTTTAGATAACAGACAAAGCCATGGAAATGAACGCCGCCGCATAATACGCTGCATTTGACGCGTGACATGACGAACGCGTCTGGCACTTATTACTCAACCGGAATACTTGATATACTCAATCAGAGAACAAAAGTTCTCTTGACGCGCGGACTATTATATCGCATGCTTTCGATCAATCTGACACTCGTGCCGTCTGTCTGCGACAGCGTTGTTATCTCGGCTTCTCTCTCTCTCTCTCTCTCTCTCTCTCTCTCTCTCTCTCTCTCTCTCTCTCTCTCTTTCTCTCTCTTTCTTTCTCTTTCTCTACGTGCGATAGCAAGCCGTGTGAGCGCAGCCGCCTTTTCTGTTTATCTTTCTCGTCGCGCATCAGTTTGACGAAAGAATTTTTCAAGTANGGAATCGCTCTCTTATTTGCCAGACGTTTACACACGCACACTCGAAAATTCGTGTGTATAGACATTTCTCACAAAGTGAAGAAGACTAATANAAAATTTCCTTTCTCAACCAAAAAAAAACACATGTAAAATAGAGGAAACAGTTTTTAATATCGAAATATTATCAATAAATGTTTTTTTTTTCCGGCGTATTCGATCTGAGACATTTCATACCCCGATATATTGCAATAAATTCAAAATTACTTTTTGCTAACCGTAAATCGTAAATAAACGACAATCGATAACAGGTGGCTGTCGGCAAGTTCTTAAACGTAAACATTTAGAATTCTAATTAGCATTGTCACTCAAACTTCACTGTCAATCTAGCGATTAGTTCGCGCACCACGTTTCCGGGTCGTCTCGGTTGAATTCGTATACGTAGGCAAGCAACGTGCGCCGATTTTGCGAATTCATAGTGTATGCATTACGGTTGCGCAAACGATCTCAGATTCCGAACACGTCCTTAATTCACGTAAGCTATTACAACAGTTGCTACACTACAATAGATGTGTTGTGTGTTACCTCCACGCTTAAAACATCAAGCGAATGAAAAGAATTGATCCTGACCCTTGATCAGAGTATATATACGCAAGCGTATTTTTCATTGTTATTTTACAAAATCGTTTTTATTTCCGGTTTCGCGCACATATATATTACTCAATCAGTTCAACATCCCGTTCCCAAGATTCTCGTTCTTCGGTGGTTTAACTTTTGGAACTCCGAGAGTACTTGTAGAAGGTGTAATAATTTATATCCCCCATATCTCTCTATGGCAAACTTGAGCATATCGTTCTTATTTGAATATTTCCAACCAGTTATATAAATTCAACGAGAAATTTGTTATTCAAATCGTTAATTTGCTCGTGCGCAAGAAGCGCGCAGTATTCTGTTCGTGACGTAACGTTGTATTTTGTTATTCGTTATTATGAAAAATAAAGTAAACACAAATTAAACAGTCGATAATTGTATTTGATTCGATTTGAGCTGTGCAATTTGTTTCTGTCACAAAAAACGCAATCGATCGAATTATATCTGTGTTCGATGTAACACCGACACGTGTCTACAAAAATGTGTGCGTTCCTGTTCGCCATAATAAACAGTCNGAAAACGCAATATATGGGAGTAACATCGTATTACGAAATAGCAACAAAAATGAAATCGTTTTCGGGTCTTCGCTTCTTTCGTATTCACGGAGCTTTTTAGGTTTACCCGATCTCATCACTTCGCATATAAAAACGAAACCGACGGTCGAACGAAGACCAGTCCAAAATTTCTCCGTGCGCACCTGACACTGTGATGTTAACGTCGTCAAAAATGAAGAAAACGGTAAAAATAACACTCCGGTCGTTCTTTGTGATTAAATAAAAAAAAATTATAAAATGCGATAAAAATGTGATAGATTTTTTTTGGGATAAAACAATACAACGCAAGAATAGTGCACAAAATCCAAAATGTGAAAAATTATCCACTCGCGCGTTAGATCTTTTAGATTCTCCTGAGTTTAAAAGATTTTTTTTTTTTTTTAATATATAAGTGTGTTGAAATAAAAACACATCTTATAAAATATTTATCCACTGGTGCTTACAAATATTTATAACACGCAGATAGATTTTAAGGAATTAATGCGCGAACAAAGGAAATATACACATCCGGGTTTTTATTTTTTCAAAACGTGTACGATTCCCCCGGACCGTTCGAACACAAGCGCGCGATCTCTCTGCCCATAGTTTATCGATTTTACGTATGTATATTTTTTTGCAGCTTATCCTCGTTCTCTTTTATACCGGACTGGCGGCTACGTCAGATTTATCGGGGTATCAGCCCAGAGGATGGCGTCCTAATGGTCCGCGCTTTAATCCCAATAATAATCGATTGCATGCGTATTACGGTGCTCCTGGACTACAAAGCTACGAACCCGCTAATACCGCGACTACTCGTGACCCGTTATCCACTTCCACAACCACAGTCACGACTACACCACGAACTGCCGTAACCGTAAAAACCACAACAGCCCGTAGCAGAGAACCGACGACTGAGCCCAACGAACAGCCCGAAGATTTCGATTCGAATCCGGCTCTGGCTATTGCGAATTCCTTCGCATTCAATCGACCCATATACGTCTATAATACATTTCCGTTCCTACCTGCTCAGATCATTGCGTAATGATGCAACGTGTAAAATTTAAATTAGAAAGAGTATAGCATCCGTATAAACGATAAAAAAAAAGACGCATTTATATTTTGTAATTAGAAATAAAGAAAAAATCGTTGAAATATAAAACTTATTTGATACGTGAAAACCACAGATGTGTCCCAAAAGATAAATAATAATAAGAAAGTTCTAAACACACACACAATATCTCATTAAATCTTGATCATGTAGTACACTTTATATTAATAAACAAAGTTTATAGTTTTTGGCAGTACTGGTGTAACAATATTCCACGATTTCCCATCAAACAAGAATCCATTAATTAATTATTAGACGGCTATGATTGATTATAGAACAAATTATGCAAAACTAATTATGTTAACTGTAGATAAGAAAACATATTTTCGAGCTGATCTTACCAATGGCGGATATTGCACTTGATCAACAGCCGAGAGCGGCATGTACTTTAGCAAGTTACCGACAAAGTCTTACTCTACGAAGCTAAGCGCATAAACTGCAAAAGTGATGGTATCTCTCGCAAAACACGCAGTTTCAATGTTAAATATTTAAATAATTAATCCATTTTGTGTTTGCATTATATTTCGAAAAGAATTCTATTTCTCGCATACGAAATGTACTTGATCGTAGTTTACTTTTGTCGCGGCTTGGTTCAATCAGCGATCTGTAAACAGCAGTTTCACATTTTGGAAGTCGGAAACTACTTCCTACTTGCGTTGCAGCTCGCTTTTCTCACGGTGACTGATCGCTAAAATCTTCAGCGAACGTCTCTCTCTTTCTCAGGATGTTTGTCTTGTGTAAAACCAAGATAATGTAGTCCAACCGTATCAAATTTCGTGCGAATGGAGAAAGTGTTAAACTTTTTTTTTTTTTCACAACTATGTGTTTTACCGCTTTCGAAGGTGCATGCTGGACGACGAAGTCAATTATTGGAAAGAATCCAGTTAGTTCTCGTTATATTCGCGGTTTTATCTCTTCTTGATTTGTTCTACATAATTTCGGCAAAACCTCTATTTTATCTTTACCTAAGTTTCTTTTTGCACGATTCGTGAAAGTTCTTTGGTTTAACTGAGAAAAAGTTCTTCAAAAAATAAAAACACATATCTCTCATGTCTCTCTGGTAATCTTCCTTTTATTTCGCTGCATTTCAATCGTCGATTGCAAATATCGCGCCAAGAAAAATTCGGATTCGCATATCTCTTGTCTGAGCGATCGTGACTGTTTCGGAAAACTAAAACGGTAATTTCGCGACGTCGGTTCTATCTCTCGAGAGCTCGTCGAAACGAAGAAAGTCCCGGAGTGACACGCTTCGCGGCACAGAACGCGGAAAGATGTGGAGGACAATCGCCGATTCGAACCGAGCAAAGCGCAGCTGGCGAAACGAACGATTCACAGCTGACTGAACGAAGTAAATCGCCGCGCACTCGTTTTGCTGAGATATTCTCTCTCGACGGATATCCTCGTACATCTTCGCACCTTTGTATTCTTCTTTTTATTTCCTCGTTAATCGAGCGTTAATGCGCTCCCTCTCTCCCTCGAGCGCTTTCCTCCTCCCTGCTTTCATCTTTTACGTGACTACCGCGCTTTGTAAATTGAGAGTGCGGGCGCGATCGTTAATTAAAATAGCGAATTAACGTATATATCGAAGTTTCTAATGCAGAAATCGAAGAAGAAAGAGAGAGAGAGAGAGAGAGATTGGGTGAAACTGCGGCCTGCTGTGGGCCGGACGGATCCAATCGAGAGTGACTGAATCGCTGAACGGTCGGATTTGCACGCTTCGCAGACCAGGGCTCGTTGTACGCGTTTTTCACCCTACCTTGCCTTTCAGTTAGCTAGAAAATATAAATTAGGCCATGCGGTTCGTGTCGCCAGTCAGTTTGACGAAAGACCTCGATCGATGACGATGAGAACGCGGTGATTTGCGATTGTAAATCGTGAGAAAGTATTTTTTTTGTTTTTGTTTTGTTTTGTTTTGTTTTGTTTTGTTCGTCACGACTTAAATGCGAACGTTTCGACGTGTTTTCTGTCGTTACGCGGAAAAACGCAATGAATTTTTAATATGTGTTTTTAAAATTCAATGTTTCGACACTCGTCGCGATACGATCATTTGTTCACTGAGCGTGCCGCGACTTAATGACCGTCGCTTTGCGTATAGAGTAATAAATTTTCTCAATATAGTGTTCGCAAATAGTGCTATGAAGCAAAGAACAATTTAAAGAAATGGAGCAACAACGAAAAGCTCGCAACCTAATTGTCGTACTTCTTCTAACGATTGCTACGTCATCGTCGAATCAGAATCATTATACGTACACCGCGATCGATGTCGGTTCCACCAGCATTAATCCGATCGTCGATTATACTTCGTTGCGATCTGCAAACACCACAACATCGATCAATCAAGACTCAACAACCTACTTACCGGATTCAACCAAAACGGACGAGATACTTGATTCTTCGGAAACAAGAGGTTTAAGTCACTACGCGCAACCGTCCTACAGCCACAACGAATACAACGAGGAAGACGATAATTCCGACGAGGATTTCACGCACCACGTGATACCGTATTCGGTGCACGAAGACGAGAGAGATGTGTCAACTCGTCCGAAATACGTAGCTCCGGGAAATTGGGCGACGCCACCGCCCGAAAAAAATGTTCCCTTAGACTTTGTGCCGGTGAAGTTGCACGCGCAGGTACGCGGAACTCATACCGTGAAGAGATTGCCGCGGCGAGAAGCGATCGAGAGCGCGGAGACGGACGAGGAGAAGCTCAACGCGCACAGACTGAGAGAAGTCGTTACCAATTCAAAGATCAACACGGTCTACACCGAGGAGGGTTATGAAGACTCGGCGTACGATCATGCGGGACACGTCAGAGATGCCGACTTCCACGAGGGATACGCGCGCAAGCTTCACGATCGGCAGAAGAGCGGTCGCAATTCGTCGAGCGGCAAACACAGAACTGGCAAGAACNNTAACTTGGTGCCTGACGAATTCAAGAATTACGATNAAGATTATCAGGATCATGTGGAAGAGAATAGGAAGTATGANAATAGCAAGAACAATCTGATAGACGGAAACGTCTGGGAAGGATCCGAGATAGATCCTAAATTGGTTGTCGAAACCGGCATCGAGAAACTGGAAGAGGACGCCGAGAAAGAGGCCGAAGAGAGCGAAAAAAATTCAAAAGTTTATCAAAATGATCAAGAATCGAAGCTTCACAACGACATCGAAGTCGACAGCTCGGAATCCGAAGATTCTGAGGACGATTTGAAAGATGAAGAGAACAAACCCGCTAAGACGAAGAAGAAGAAAGTTGACACTCTGACCAAAGAGGAGAAAAAGTTACGTAAGTCGGATCAAAAGAAGAAGCTCTATGATGAAAACGACGAAACAACGGTAGATCCGTCCGATGAGATAAAAACAAATTCAACCGACGTCGAAGTATCCGCGAATCCTCAGAATTTTTTAACGAATTCCTCAATCTCGCAAGTGAGATATTCAACCGACGGAACTTCGCATTCCGACGCTCCGATCGACGAACCAACGACGATCAGTTACAGTCAGCTCTTCTGGGACTACTTCAAAACGAAGAACAACCCATTGAGCAGCGATACGTCTTCTTTTTTTTCGAACTCAACCATGAATCCACAACCGGAAGAAGAACGAACGCCGATCGCGGTAGCGACCATTGACGGTCACGGTCCGTATCTTTTCGTCACTACGGAAGAAACCACGAGGACGCCATCGACTTTCCTCAATTCGCGCACGTTCTATCCGGAACTATTCTCCGACAACGTGAATTCGTTCGGTTCGAATTCGAATCACAATCGTCATCTTCTCGAGCACAGGGACGATGTGGATTACTTAACTAACGTATTCGCCACTACCACGGACGCAACTTTACCGAACAAAACATCTAATTTAATTCGATCTTCGTCCTCGAGTTCTGAAAATATAGAACATTTATCTTCGACGAGTATTCTTGACAACGCGACGTCTACCAGCACTCCGACCGTGATAACACTCAACATCACCAAAGAAGCTTTGTCAAAACTCGATGATTACAGAGAAAATCCTTTTCTCGGTCCTATTCTGGATAACAGCAACATTCCATATTTCAATAGTAATTTGTCTAAAAATAATACCAATCTCAAATACAAAGTTTTGGTGAGACCAGAACCGAAGAAATCCGCGAAATCTGTTGGCGATCAGTCATCGTCATCACGTCAACACGCTTCGTCACCGCTCGTCTCGCAACAAGAAGACGAGCACAAGAGAAACCGCGACGAGTTGAGCGCCAAGTACAACAAGATGTTGAACTACATTAAAAACAAACAAACTCTCCGTTCTTCTCCGGAAAAAAAGAAAGTCGCTTATCCAGATTTCAATCTCATAAGACCGCCGACTTCTCAGCGAATCGCTTATTCGATTTTCCCGACAAATCGTCCCACGATAACGAATCGTCCGAGCGTGTCCGTCGAAAGCGAATCGCTTCGGGAAGCTAAGAAAGGTTTGTCGCAAGATCAACAGCATCGTTATCAAGCAATTAAATCAAACCCGTATCGTTTCGATCCCTTTATCTACGTCCAGCCGGTGTACCACAAGAATCCGCTTCCTGCCACAAAACTGTTGCCGCCACCGCTGCCGTCTATCGCGGACACTTACGGCAATTATCACAATAACAGACAGAACGGTCATCATTCTCCTCTAATCAAACCGTTGCAGCAGCAGCAGCAGCTGCTGCAGCTGCAGCGTGATAATGCGTTTAGATATCTCCCGCTTGTTCCCGATGCGACCTGGAGAACAAGATCCAGAAAAAAAAGATCCGGTGAGTTTCACGACGCGATTATTGATGTGAAAGCAGTGGNAAACAATNGTGTGACAAATAGCAGCGAAACGGAGAAGCAGCGAGATGAAGGTTTGTTCAGTGGGATAATTAACAGGCGAAAGGGAACGTCATTGAACCATATTGTAATCGATAATATTCCGATTGATGTTTCA
The DNA here is from genome assembly GCF_002006095.1 of Pseudomyrmex gracilis. NCBI lineage: Eukaryota > Metazoa > Arthropoda > Insecta > Hymenoptera > Formicidae > Pseudomyrmex > Pseudomyrmex gracilis. The sequence continues at coordinate 116,381 of NW_018020911.1, read as the reverse complement.
GATACAACAAAATTAGCATTTCCCGTGAGATCAAGAGGCGGCGAGAGCGAGGCATCTGCGACCTTGAAGCGCGAGAACAGCACCGTCAATAACAGTGAAAGCAAAAGCGCTGATGAAGATTTGAACAAAGTGGCAAACGATAGCTCGACGTCAGTCGACGAAGAGTCGTTATTACGTTCCCAACGAAACGTGAGAAATAAAAAAGATCACGAAGAGCTCTTGAACGAATCTCCCAAAATCAGCGGCTATGTTATTGATAAAGAAATTGCTGCGCGTTTCAATGATGAAAAGGATAACGAGACATCTACAGAGATCAAGGAAGAAGAAAAGATCGAAGTCGAAATTCCTGATTTCGATTACGTTGAAGAACTGGCTGACGAAGAAGTCCCGGAACCTTCAACAACAACGGAAGTCGCGGTGGATTCGAAGAAATATCCGTTCTATAACAACGAGAACGTACCCAAAGCGTCTGCGTTGAAGTACGTCGTCGATCCGAAACTGATTCCTCGGAAGACCCCGAGTGGAATGGAATTTTACGATTCCCGAAACGTTTACAAACAATGCGACGAGATCGAACCTAACTTGGACGAGGTGTTGCCGGAGAAGGAGGAACCAAATCCGGAACGGGAACCGTCGGAAAATTCACCGCGTCTTCGTGGTCTGGGAGACAAACTGGATTGTTTTAAAGCCAAGTACTTTGACGAGAATCCCTTTGATAATCCGTTGTTTGCCGAGAAGTTTATTGAAGAGCCAACTCCGCCTACGGAATTAAATCCCACGAAATTTGCTTCGAAAATTCTGGTGCTTCCCGAAGAGAACGACGAATACGTCGTTCATCAGGTTTCGAAAAAACCGGAACGCAACGGTCGTCGGATGAAAAATCGCAATCGTCCGTACGAGACTCAGGAATCGATACGCGTCGATTACAAACATGATTCTCTAAACGGACGAGGAAGAAACGCGCATCTGCACACTATGCGCGGCTCGAAGCCGCCTGTGCGCAGATTGAAGAATCAAAGATCGAGATCGAAGTCTTTCGGCAGCACAACCACGCAGTCGCCAAGATCATTTCAAACCGCGTCTTACGAGAATCAAGTTTACGAAGACGTGATGGGCATCATAAGAAACATGGCGAATTCTTATCAAGACTACGAGATGACCACCGGTTTACCGTCCACGCAGATACTGGCAACTGCGGGCAGCGAAAACACATTGAAACTTGCGAGCGCAATGCCAAGTTCTTCAAGAGAGAAGACCACATTGTCGCCGGATGACACTGACGCGAGCACGATGACGTACGAAAGTACATCATCGTCGGAGATCATCAGAGGTTTGGTACCTCCACCGAAGTATTTAACTCCGCAACAGACGGGTTATTACAGGAAGCACAGACCGTCGTCCGGTAAAAGCAGAGTATTGATGAGATCTTCAAATATTCCGCGTATCATTGCTCATCGTCACACCATCAAGATAAACAAACGCAGTACGACAAATGACATTGCGCACGATGTTTTATTCAAAAATACTGATAAAAATCAAACATTAGTTGCAAAATCTGTAAAGGACGTGGTTGAAAACGATACGGTTGTACGCGAATCGATGGGAGAAACAACGAAGGAAACAACCTCGATGCCCGAAATAATCGACTTGGAGACCGAAGAGAGTAGACAATTTCAAATGCAAGATCAAAACTGTGACACGAATCTGAAAACAGACGTCACGAGGAATCAAAGAAATTTCACGAACAGCGACGAGAGCAGCGAATCCCCGCGGAAAACGATCTACACAATTAAAGATCGAATCAGATATTCGAAACCTAGATGGGATTCCACAAGAAGATTCGGTAAATTTAGCGCAAAGCCGCGGACAACGGACGAGGATAACAGACGAAAGGAACCGCGTTATAATTATTTCAAAAGAAACAAGAAACCGATTGATGACGAAAATAATTACACGACGTTGAATTCGGACGATAGCGCTTCGATGATGAAAAATGCGCCGTTACTGACAGAAGATGGAAAAACCAGCACGACCGAGATTTATCGCGCGGAAGAATCCGTTGTGTATCACACGATCTATCGCAACGAGGAGGAATATCGAGTGCCGGGAAACGCTGAGAGCACTGTCGATACGAAATCTGAAAAGAAGAGCGCCGAAGAAGAGACGGAGGAAACGACGAATGCTTATAAAGTTCACGAGGATGTCGATGAGGACGCTTCCCCGACAACGACAAAATCGACGTCAAATTCGAAGAACGTCTTAGACTTGCGAGAATATTTGGAATCCAATCCACCGGGATACGAAGAAACGTTTTCTGAAGAAACGACAACGTCGTCGAACAGATATCGAGCCAACGTGGATCACGAGGATCGGGAAGATGAGCGAAACGAGGAGATGAATTATCCCAAAACCGAGTCAAGTTTGTCGAACGAAGATTCTTCGGAGAAAGTTGAAGAGCAAGTCGAAACGCCGATGAANACAATCAAATCGTCAGCACAAGACGACGATTCCGAGGAAGTTGCTTCGAAGGAAGGAGAAGAAGGTTCGGATAAAAAGACGTTTTTCACGTACNCAAAGCGACCATCGTCGGCCGAACACGACGATGAAAGTACTGAGAAAACCTTCTATTCTTCTTTTCCGTTTTCGAGATACAAATCAAAAGTGAAAACCGACGAAAGCGACGAGGATGAGACGAAGGAGACGAGCGAGGAGACGAGCGAGGATTACGTGTTTCCTTGGCACGCTGATAAGGAACGGAAAGAGAGCAAACTTAGATGGCTGCAAAATTTTGACAGATTCGAGTATCCGTGGGAGAGAAGAGAAAGACTTGCGAGAGAACGACGAAACAAAGANAAGCGAGCCAACAGATTTAGAAAGATGATTTTCGACGATGACGACGAAGATAATGAGAAAGAACATACGAAACATGGAAGACCCGCTTATGCTTGGGAAATATACGACGTACCTTCCAAGTCTCGTGTGAGGAATAATAGACGCGATAACTTGCGAGACATTTCGCGCGATTTTTCGCGCAGAAATATAGACGGCAATAGCGAAGAATACACAACGGAGCAGGTGCTGCCAACCGCCAGATTTAACAGTAACAAATATCACTCAAGAAATATACGACCGGTAAAATCTTCTTCCGCGCGAGAAATCAGCAGATCCATCCAGAAGGTTCTGGAAGAAGATGATTTCAACGAAGAAGCTTCAAAGAAATTTAAAGACGATCATTCTTCGGTAGAGAAAAACTCGTCGTCTTCNACGGACAAAGGAATCTCCAGAGGGACACTCGTGCCAGAAGACATTACACAACCGCCCAGAAAAAAAGATAAAAAACGAAGAAAAATCCCTCAACCCGCCAAGAACGTGACGGACAATTCGGATTTGGATTCGAAAAAAGTGGAAAACAAAAAGGTCGGCGATGAAACAAACNAAGATGAATATTTCAAGTTACGNAAAAATAATGTCAATGATACGGAGATGCAAATAGAAACAACAACAACGATCAACCAGTCAAGTGAGTTATTCAACAGCACGGAGGAAATTCCGGCAACAACTACGCAACGCAAGAAACGTCGACGAAAACCACTCAGGAACAATTCCACAATTTCCCTGGATAATGCGGCTGCCGAATCTGTTGTCGAACTTACCGCAAAAAGACGTAGAAAATCACAAGTGTCGACGACGACAACAACGACGCCAATAATGTCAGCTACGCCTTTGACGAGGACAGACCTTGCCGCGAGCAAATCATTTTTCATACCCGTTCGAGGAAGATATACGAGGACAGGTGAGGTCGCAAAGACAAATGAGTTGGATCCTTTTAAGGAAACCATTACCGTACCTGAAACAACTAAATTCGATCGTCTTCGAGNNAAAACATCGACTCCAAAAACACGAACAATCGAACATCGATCGAGAGTCACGAAACAAAAAATTGTTACAAAAACAACTTATCCAAACGAAGCGGATGACTTTAATTCGAAGATAAATGAGACGTTAGCTCAAAAACGAGAAGAAGAAAATATAAAACCTAAAGCAAGACGCAGGAAGAAGAATAAACGGGACGATGACAAGAAATATGATAATAATAACAATTCAAATAACGCAGAAAAATTAATGAAACAGAGAGAAAACGAGCGAGAAAATTTCAATACCAAATTTGCAAACAAAGATGAAACTCAAAAAGTGATAATATCGGAAAAACCTCAAGTTCGAAANAATTTTGGAGCGCAACAAGAACCGGAGAAGCAGATAAATGATTTAAACGACGAGAATATTAACGATGAGAACAATAATACCAATGATTTCGGAATAATGTCAGAAGTAAGTTTGTCACCAGACCACAGGACGGTTGAGCTGACCCATTATGGTTCCAAGATAATGTCTGCTATGTCTTGGATTTCAAAGAATTACGATTATTAAGGCACGAGTTTATTTTTCTTTTATTCGTTCAAATAAAATACATCTTTTGCACGAGAAACAAATAAGAACATTTTATTGCCAATAATATATTATAACACAAAATATTTAAAAAATTNTTATTACTTATATTTACAAAATCTGAAAAATTTGTAAGCGTACATTATACCTACGTACAAAAATTGTTAATCAAAAAAGAAAGCAATTTTTACGGAAGCAATGTCATAAAAATTCCCATAAATTATATTAAATATAAAGTACACATAATTTATACATAATTAAATTGAATTAATAGTTTCAGGCCTACGCAATAAAAGACCTATTGCAGAATATTTCATCGAATCGACCAAGAAGCGATCAGACTACCGAGAGAACTGAAAGCGAATCAAATACGAACGAGGATTGGAAGAAGCAAAGCAACGAGGAAATGGACGAAAACGAAAAAGAAGCGGAAGAAAAACGAAGGTCCTTATTACAGAATAAATTTATAAAGAATCCGGAACGCAGATTATATTATTACATTGAGCGTAAATAATTTTCTATCTACTTTTTTTCGTTTTACCACAAGAAAGTAAACACACAATTTATTTTCGTACTTGTTGCAACACATACAATTTTAATTTTTATCTTAGGTGTTTTTCTATTTATTTGCTTGTTGTAGTCGTAGCTAATTATTATTNTTTTTTTTTTGTACCAGAGAAAGCGAAATTTAGATATGGACGATTAATCGTGATTAACCGTACAGAGGTGTTGTAATAGTTTTTTCTGTTCAGTAATTACGTTGTTGTACATAGTTTTCAGAACATTTTTGTTACAAATAAATCTTGTAGAAAGAGATTGCATAATGCCGTTCTTAAACGTGTAGCAGCGGTAATTCATTCTTTTGTTAGCGCAACTCTCGCGCGACCCACGCCTGCCGTTAAGGAATTATGCAAACCTTTGGAGAAATTGTATCTCCCGACCTCTAAGACACAAGCAATCCTATTAGGAATGGAAGTGTTCTATTCACTGCATTCATAATGCACCGATAATAATGGCGANGTTTTTTTTTTAAAGTATAATAGAAAGTTTATAATACACATCTATTTATGATTTCTCTCGTTAAAAACAATATTTATTATATATACGTATCAAAAAATCATTGATTATAACTGATTATTAAATAATAATTACTTTAATAATAATTAAGACGATAATTGAGACGAGCGAATGTTTTTTAGATAACTACTATTCTTTTCATCGCTTTCTCTCTTCTGTTTGACCGAAATAACTTCGTTAACGAGTATTTTTCGTCATATTAATCGCCGTGCTCTATTGAACTAGATTATTAACCTTGTTATGTAATTGGAGACCTTCTTTAAAGAATACCCACATACCCTTGAACTGATTCTCGCAACACGAAAGCAACAGTTATTTTACGCTGAATAAAAATAATTAATAAAAAGTANATTAATTAATTAAAAACTTATATTGGCAAAATATCAATAAATTGATCTTTCCTTTCGTTGCGTGTTGTTTTACCTTACGCAAAACTTTAAGACATCTTGTGTTTCAAGAGCTATTTTAAGCATGAGACTACTCGAGACGCGTAATTGATCCATTTTTAGATAGATCACGTGTACGAACGATTAATTTAGTTAGAGAGAGATAGAGAAAAAAAAGTCTACGCGTCTCGCCTTACAATAATGGAGATAGAGAAAAAAAAGTCTACGCGTCTCGCCTTACAATAATGAAATACTGCACCATGAAGGAAAGGTGCGCCAATCTCGTTGGTTCGACGAGGAAAAGGTATCAATCGCTCAAGCAGGCATGATGAATATCTGTTATGAGTAATGCGNCGTTGTCAAATAAATTATACACACGCGAATGCAGTTTAAGATTTCTGGTTTATGCTCTTTACAAAACAAGCATTCGCGTGTACGACGTACATACGTTACGATGCAGATAACGACACGGAGATAACGTCGCAATGTATTATTCTTTTGTGCATAAAATATCTTCCAGNCCACAATAAATTTTGTACCGATTAAGTTAATTAAGCACAATTAATTATCTTTTTCTTATAAAATGCTATAAAGTATATCTTTTTTAAATTTTATTCACTTACGTTTTTTTTTATCTTTAAGTGTCAGTATTCATCCGTAAGTGATTTTGATAACAGCCCGCTCACCGATCAAATATAAACGCTCTTGTTTGTAATTTGTGTTCTTATTTATTAACGCGATTATTTCCAATCCAAAAGGACATCGTCGTCATTTGACGAGGACATATCTCGTCAGCCTCGTTTAAAAACAAGTAACATTAAGAAAAACCTCGGCATTCGCCGAGGAAATTATTGGTCCTTGGAGCGCGAGATAGGGGACTCAGACTAAGAGAGACTCGCCGAGATGTGAGCGGTCGCTGGCTACGCGATCCAAGGTTAAGGTGTCCCAAGGTGACGCGCCCCACGAGATATTCTCAACACAGCACACTTTGATAAAATTCTAGCACGATCGAAAGGAAACACCAGTCTACGATTGGCCAACGTTAAAACGCGCTCCGCTACGCAACGACTATATAATTCGTACTTTGCTATATTATATTCTAGTTAAACCTAAACACGTATCTGACAAACATTGTGATCCGCTGGAAACGATAACATGCTGTCNCTCGCCAAGGTATGTGAAACACGCGATTCTCTTTTATATAACCGATAGTTAAACACAGTAATTGTGTGAGGGTGGTTTCGTCAGGAAGGACATCGATGTGTCAGAAAGAGAGAAAGATTCCGTGTAATTATATACATGAAAATGGAATGTATCGACTATAAAGAATTTAATAGCATATACAGTCAAACACCTCGATGACTCAAATCTCAAGAGAAGAGCTCAAATCTTCGAGTTGTAGAGGTTTCGACTTATCGAAGTTCTTTTTTCCTTTCCGCCGAGCAGAAGGAAATGAACCAAATTTTCGTCTTATAGAGGTTTTCGAGTTATAAAGGTTCGAGTTATCGAGGTTCGAGTTATCGAGGTTTGACTGTATATAATTAGTACCTTACTTTTGTTTACTGAAATAAAAACATTTATTTTCTTTAAATGATGGTTTGTTAACAAAATAAATAAACTTATTATATTTCATATATATATATATATATAAAATACAGTATCTTCTTTAAATGATGGTTTGTTAACAAAATAAATAAACTTATTATATTTCATATATATATATATATAAAATACAGTAAATAAAATTGTGATGTATGACATATATTATTTCTTTTGATATATGTTGCAAATTATATTTATAAAAATATAAGTGAATTATATATGATATTATATAAAATATTTTAATTTTCCCTATAGATTATTTTATTGTTTGGATTTGTNACATTGGTGAAATTATCGGCAGCTGCACCAGACAGCGCAGGAATGGTGGAAATGGTAAACGGATTGGCATACGGTAAGACAGACTTCTTCTTTTCGATAACAAATATAATCAAAATTATAAAACAATTTGTTATTTTATTTATATAATTTTGTATATTACATATGTATGTATATACATATAGTTTAATAAAATTAATTTAAAATTAAATAAAATATTTTATATATTGTCTTGCACTTTTGATTCAAACTAAGCACCAACAGAAAGCAGCACTAATGATTATTCTTTGCATCTTATTTCACGGATGAGAATGATTATATTCAGTGATTTGCTATATATAACATAAGATCTGTATATATAATAAAATATGAAAATATTAATACAATAATTAAAATACATACCAATTAATATTGTCAACTACATCAAAATTAATCAAAAAGTACACAAGCACATAAAATAATATTAAAACAAAATGTCAACACGCATCGTATAGACAACATCATCGTTATTTATATAAGNAAGAAAAATATTTTATTGGCCAGAATCACTTTTTATTAATAGTTTTTTGGTGTAATGTAATATAAGTATTGATGACGTCATTCAACAGGTGGAATTCCGTACGGAAGCGTGAGCGGAATGCTTGCGAAATATCCNGGATACGTGCGAGCCAATGTTCAACCTGAGGCCAGACAATTCAACATTTTGAGCAACACTGAACGGCCAGTAATTATCACACCGAATCTTCGAGCAAATCGTTTAGAGNGAATTACACCTCAACCTGTGCAAATTTACAATCTTCCCGGAGTCATCGCCCCGGGTATCGTCGGCACNATTAGTCAGATCGGTTATTAATCTACTCTAAGAAAAAGTCACGATGACCTCTTCATAGATATCAGCCATNTTACATCACACACAAACTTCGTTTTCTCGTCATAAAGGTTTTGAGAGAGAATATANGTNGAAGAAATCACACACTCTGTTATGCAATCTCAATATTATCAATTAATATAAATTAATGTAGAATAAAAAAAAATAAGATATTATTAAATATGCGAGTTTGATATGCTTTTGAGTTGAAACAAAGTGCATGATCGCTTTTGAGTAAATGATCTAAATTATATAATTGCAGGTAATAATATTATTACTTATAATTATCTTAATTATCTGTAGATTTACTTAGAGACTGACACAGTTATGTATTTACATTATTTTACGTATTTATATTAATTTATTGCAACATTTTACGTATTTGTATTATTTTATCAAGTGCTCTTCGAATATTGTATGTCATTATTTTAATAAATGTAGAATGCAAAAACACACGATATATAAACATTAATAACTATAGACATTCGATATTTTATATGTGTGAAAATGATAGAATTGCTAAATCTATACTGTTTGTGATTAAGTTATTTCAATTTCGAGAGATCAGGAAATGTACGGTCTGCGATTTCGCGATCTACCCTTTACGCCTTGTCAATTCANTCGGTGAGGGGTAAAGATGTTTTAGGAGAGAAAGTATAAATGACATCGGACACAATGTCTATCCCTTAGTTGTCACAAACCGCACGCACGATGCATCACGCGTCCCACGTGAGTATCCTCGCATGTAAAAGTCGTTCGTAATACAGGAAAAAGCAGAAAGATTTGCAGTTTCGTAACGATATCGTCGTTGAAACCGGTCGTTTATAACGTAATAATTTATAAACANACAAAACTTGACGACACAGCGTGCAGATCAGTGTAAAGTGTCAAATCGCAGAATATTATTTTATGCCTTTTTAATTGCTTGTGTTTAAACATTTTCTCTTTTACTTGTCTAGTAAATTCCGTGCGCATTTATTCCGTCGGCAATGCTAAGATTGCAAGAATTGCAGACTGNAAATCGATTGTAAATCGTGAATTAATTTCAGTGTATAATTTAATAACATAANCAGTAGATTTCTCACACAAACAAATTTATTTACGCAAAATATCGTTTATTAAGAACGCTGCAAAACACATAGTTTATTATCAAGTATTATAATGTTTTTATTATAAGATAAAGCAAAAGTAACGTGTAATAAAGTAATAAAAAAATATAATTAAAAAAAATATACAGAATGTAGTAAAAAAATATACAGAATATATAAAATATGTTATATCCTTTTAATGTAGATTTTTATATAAGACAGGAGGAAGAAAAAAAGTATTTACGTATCTACACTACCAACATTAGAAAGCGTCTTTGAGTTATACATATGTAGACAAGTACATATTTTATAAAAATAATTACAAGTAAGAGACAAGACTTAAATAGATGGTCAGGCATCCGTATATATATATAACTCTAACGTAACAATAACTTACAAGTGTTTCTTATATAAATGAAAAGAAAATCTTCAATTACGAGTTCCGTTACTCTGAATTTCTCCTCGCGCTGTATGAAATTCCTCTAAAAACATTAAAATTAAAAAGTTTATGTGTGTGAAACTTTTTTTCTTAAGCAAACTTTTTTGGGCAATACCGATAGTTCTTTTCGTTACGTTGCAAAATTATATCCGCAACGATAAAGTAACGTTTTTGTTAGCCGGAAGCTCCGTACGCGNCCGAAGAATAGCGTTTCTTCGCGACGGCGACGTCCTATACCTCGCGAAAATGCAATCGGCGTGACCGCACACAGATCGCGAATCAATTCTATTATTATAAGAATCGAGAGTTCCACGTGAGGAGACAAGGTAATAAGCGTGTCTCCAGAACTGATATTTNCGCGCGCGCGTGTGTTTCTTTTCGCTGGGATTTTGCACAACCAGCACCCGTTGCAGAAACAGTGCGTTGATCGCATCGAATTTATGTGCATACGCGTCTCTCCTTACGCAATGACAAATAAAACATAATGCTACGAGAGATCTTTCTCGTGCCGGTCACGCTACCCATGTCATCGTTTATTACGCAGCTCTTTTTGCGAAAAATCTCGAGAGAACGTTGTCAGTAATTCATTTATCACAAATATTTTCATTTTACATATGAAAAATAATTTTTATCGCAACATGTAATAACATAAATTTAACAAAAAAATATTCAAATNTTTGCAATGTGTCTAAAACTTGTTTTGTAGAATTATACAGTACAATACAATGCTTCTCAGTTGCAGATACTGATGCGCTGCGTCGCACTCTGGTGCGTTATAAGTAGCGGGAAGACAGCAAGAACCACCGTCAGTAAGCGAATTTTGATTGTCTGGATAATTAACTTTGAAAGAAAAATTATTTAATTTTCACACATACCTGTTACAAATTGTGTCATCACTCATTAAGATTTTTTCCCCCACAGATCCAGAAATATTGGCGAATTTCGCTAAGAATGTAGCTTCGGTGCTGTNGCCAGTAATATTGGGCGAGCTGCAATCCCGCAACAATCGATCCTTCCAATCTTTTCAAACGGAACCCGTTACTTTGAACGACGACAATCTGGATTCGCATTCGATTCTAAACAATATAGTCGACAAAACGCCGAACGAAGCCGCTTACTACGAACCAAACTCGTANTCTTACAACGATCTCTATGGAAACCCTCCCGAAGAACTCGAGGTATCTGAAAGAAACAGACAGCTTCAAGATTCTTTCTCGCGAGATGAATCCTACTTGCGGCGCGAACAACCGAACTACTACAAATCTTACGACTTTTCGACGAGCAAGGACAATCTGGAAGTTGCTTCGAAATCTGCTAATAACGAAAATATCGATCCGTCAATACGCAATATTGAAGGATCGTCTACCAGTCTGTATCCTTTGTATCACGGCGCTGATTTTCACAAAGCTGCTTTCCCCTACGGTCCCTTCTTAGCCAAACCTTATGGTGGCTTTCACGGATTTGGACCTTATGGACATTTTCATCATCATCATCATCATCCATATGGAGATGACGGTTCTGGCGAATCGTCTTCGGAAGAGAATGCGCGATTAGAAAACGGAACCAATCGTCATTACGGTCCANCTTTTGGCAATTATGGCTACGGTCATCCTTTTCCTTACGGGGGATACGGCCACGATCCCTTTTACGGACCGTACGGGAGAAACGGTAACGATTCCGGAAACGGAAGAAACGAACATTACAGTTACGGCAACAGTTATGGACCTTATCACGGCGGTCCCGGTTTTTACGGACATCCTTATGGTCCTAGTTATGGTTACAACGGCAACAACAACAACAATAATAATAATAATAATAATGGTGGGACTAGTAGTAGACAAACCGAAGAGTCGGCCGAGAATGGTGATCAGAACAACTCGACAAAAAACGGGTATCCGCANTTTTACGGGCCGCCTTTTCTGAAACCCATCGTAGGNCCTTTCCACGGTCCTTTNCCGTTNCCCCATTATCACGGAGTATTCAAGGGCGGCCCTGTGGTCGGGGTTGGCCACGTTGGTTATCCGTTCTATGCCGATCCTTTTCTGATTGGTTTTCCATTCCATCATCCNTACGGGCCTTTCTTCCACGGTAAGAAGTATTTGCCGCCGAAGGGCAAGCCCGCCGACTCGGGCGAGTCGGGCGAGTCGACGGAAACACCAGCTGGAGAACTTATGGAAGAGAGTCCCGACCGAATCACCGCGCCGAACAACGAAGAAGTGGTAGCGCCAGCTNCCAGTTCGAACAGATACAAGACGTCGGGACGAAAAGGATCAAAGCGAACTAGTAGCATAGTTAATTTTGAGAAAAAAGTCTAAATTCGGAAATATTTATTAACTCGAAATTTGGTAGGAAAAAAGTATAAAATCGTAAATTTAGTATTATTTAAATAATATAAAATAAGTTTCAAAAGTATACAAAATTATTATATATATACAAATTATTGTAACAAATATTGCCGCAAAATTAAATAAANAATAAAAATAAATAAAATCGTATAGGTCGTTCTTTTTAATATTTCTATATAAGTCGGTCTTTTNCTCGAGTCTACTTCAACGACAGATCGTACGAAAGAAAAGTTGATAATAAACGGGTGTGTGTTAATTGCAGATGTGCGACACGTGCATTTAAATTTATCATTGGTTTCTATTTACAATGTTCCCACGATTATGATACAGAAAACATTCTCATGATTATTGTCGGCCTTTATCTACGCAATTATTCTTTGTCTTGACAATAATGCAT
>NW_018020911.1:86936-103097 GCF_002006095.1 Pseudomyrmex gracilis | reverse complement strand
CGCAGACAATACTTCGTTGTTCTGAATATCGATCGCAGATTCAATCTCGTTTGCCGAGAACGCGAAAGAAATCGATTAGATGGAAAACGCGTATATAATCGACCGTGAAGGTAAAAATAGCAAAAAGTATTCACATTCCGATAAAAATAAAATCACGAAATATTTACATCNATGATACATCTGTTGGTTGAGCTACAACTTGTTGCCATTAATTGCGTTTTGACCAATTTTCCGGTAGAGTTAATTAATTGACATAGAAATGATTTATAATATCAAAAGAAGAAGGTAAAAAAAACAGAATGTAAATAATTTCAATCTCATTTGAAATTTAAAACAAGATATTTGTTGCTAGATGCCATATTATGNGTCGAATTGACAAATCCGACATCTCGCCAATGTCCTGTAAGTAGCGAGCGATACATTACCATGATTCGGTATCACCATTCTATTGTTTTACATTTTGTTTTTGTTTTCAAAGTTTAAAATTGATATCTTTAATTACTGCAACATGTTTAATCAATGTATTAATTTATATTCCGTTGATTAATTCATTCACGTTAGTTTTCTATATCCATCTCTCTTTTTCTCACCGCCGCGAAGTTAACATAAATGAGAAGAAACTCATATGTCAGACGCGTGCGCGCAATATATCAACGTAATTTCACAAACTACTATATTTTGTAAGAGAATATCGGTTTGCGCAATTTCATGCCGACGTAAACATCCGTCGTCACGTCTTTCTGTTTCGATTACGATTCTACGAGAGAAGAAGAATGGTTATCATTTTTTCTTTCTGGAAATTCGCGCGTTTTGCCCGCGGGATTTGTCGGGTCTGTTATTGTCGACGATAAGCCGGATTAGCAATTACAGCAACATTATCGTAACCGACGGTTGCGCCGTATATATACATGATTCTCTTCTTCCTGTAATAAGGGGGTTACTGCTATGTTTCCGGACACACGTGAGCAACCGCGTGTCATCGGAGAAGAAATTTGGATGTCAAGGAGCTCACATCGGACGCTTCATGTATGACTTCGCGTCACACGGGCGCTTACTACACGCCTCTCGCGATATCTTTCATAATGTAAAGTCGCAACGTCTCGCATAATCTCAGGGTAACAATGAAATTTCCGATTAGCACAACAGGCGGAGGCCAATGCGAGTTCCGGAAAAATGCGCGCCGCTTGTGGGGGAGTCGAACCCCGCCTTTGTTATAAAAGCACCTGTGTGNCAGATATCGTGAACAGTAGTGTTTCACGACGTTAGATGGAAAAAAAGCAAAGTGTAATTGTTAAGATCGCATCGCACAGCTGAAGCAACACTTGCGGTACACACACAGAAAAATGGCCAGTCTGAAGATTGTAAGCGCTTTAAGAAAGAGACATTTTTTTTGCACGGATTTTCCACGGACCGAAAATTTGTCTCTCATCATTGTTTCGTAGTGAAATATATTTAAGTCTCTAGANAACATTGTTTCTTTAATAAATTTTTTTGTTTGCTTTTTTATAGTATTTTGTTTTGCTCTTGGCCGTTGCAATCGGCGTGGTGGTTGCAAAACCGGGATACTTGGGAGGTTACGGATACGGATATGGTCATGGATTTTATCCGTATTCCTACGGTTATAAATTCCCATTCTATGGTTACGGACACGGATATGGTCATGGATATGGTCATGGTTNTGGATACGGTAAGATTTATGGTAAAATCTACACAATTACAATTTATTTCGCAGCGTTGCAGAAAATTCGATCATTTGCTCATTTGTTTTCTTCGTTTGTTTCTTCTTCAAGTTTTCACTAATTTATGATGACAATTTTTGTACTTAACATTAAATTATTCTTGCTAATTGTAGNTGTGGGAAAAAATAATAATAGTAACTTTATAAATAAATTAATCATATCTTTAGCTTTTAAAAGTAAATGCAGTTTACTCGGAAGTTCCTAAAAGTGGAACAAGAGAGTTTCTTTTACAATGGAATACACAATATCTCATTCACACTGGTTTTGTATATTATGCGTCAGTGTTTTTATTACATAATTATTCGCACATCACGCAAACTATAAAGAATAGCTTACACATACGTATTAACTTGTCTTCATAACAAAGAAAAAAATTGTTCTCATTCTGTCTTACACACGCATACACTCATACACTCGCGTTCTTACATTGAAATTGCTATTTTGCACNCAAATATATTGAAATATTTCTTCACTGTTACTTAGGATATCCATTCTACGGCGGCTACGGCGGCTACGGTCATTACGGCGGCTACTATTAAAAAGAACACAAAGCGAGAAATTTCTTCTAAACTCTATCCTGGAAGATCATCCGAACCGTGAGCTGAACTCAAAGATGATCTATGTCGCTTTTGGTCTAATATATAGTTTTGTAAAACTGATTTTTGTTAAAATAAGTTTAATGTCTGTATATTAAAAAAAAATTTTTTAAACGATAAAAAACTTCAGAACATTATAAATAATACATATAAAATTACTCTTTATTACAGATATGATATATTAATGACACAATAAATTAGACATAAAAAAGCAAATTATCACTAACATCATTTGTATTAATTGTTTGTTATTATTGTTAATTAATAATGCTATAAATATATAAGATAAATTAATAATAAAAACCACGTAACGAAAGTGAGAATAAACTTAAATTAATTGAAATCATTAATCTTTATTATCTTTAAAAATGCGGAAAACACAATGACACCTTTGTCAGTAAGAAAAACCTTGAGATTTTTGTATAAAACGATTATGCAAAGTGGTGCAGCAAATCATCATTAAGTTTCAGATGTATTCGATTCATGAGAACACACACATTCATCTATATAATTATTCAACCGAGACAATACGAGATTCTTTCTTGTTACAGACTTACAAGAGAGAGATAGTTGCGTGCTTGTTTTCGTTTTTTTTTCTTCTTGATTTGCTTATGTATACCGCGATTACGACAGAACCAAAGACCGGGCCGTGTAACCGAATGCTTCATTATGCCCGCGAATGTCACACGTACGAGTCTGTATTTCNTAATATATTTCGTAGGAGAGATAAATATCTCCGTGTAGACTTATTTTNACGTTTCATCACGCTCGATAATTTACGTGAATTACATTATAAATTACTTGCGATGTTACTTGCACAAGGTCTACGTGTCTCATATGAATGGAATATTTTTTAAATAAAATTATGAAACTTTTATTAACATCAACAATATATGTGTTTGATTTATACTCCATGAAATTGTTAAAAAATATATATGCAGAAGGGCCGATACGGAGTCAAATACTAGGTGTTGATGTATAAACAAAAATCTTTATTTAAACATGCCAAACGTTTTTTATTAACATATACAGAAAAAAGATCAAGAAGATGCGCAAGCAGAATAAAATAACATTGACGAAAAAAACAACAGTTTCTTTGAGATAGAGAGAGAGACAGAACTTTAAAATTAGTTGCAAGAAGGGGATATTAATTAGTTCTATAATTAAAAGAGTTAAAACATTTATCCCAAACAAACTTCTGAAATCTCTCTAATCGTAAGGGAGAAGTAACTTGTAACATTTTTATTCTCTCATGAGTGTGGCAAGAGATGCTGAAAATTTCAACTACCTATATGTATATAAAGCGAAAGTTCTTACAATCTCGAAGAAGCAAGTTTCTTGTACGTGGGTAACATTTTCAGTCGTAAAAGTTACGGTAATTTCGTAATAAATCGATTTTAGTATCTCAACATATTTTAATAAAATATGTAATCAAAATGTATTCGGTTAAAAAAAATTTAGAGAGAATTTGTAAAACCAACCTTGACAGAGATAACTTATAAAGCAATGAAGTAAAACGTTCGCTCATATCGATAGTTATGACGGTTAACGCTTCGGTCGCTATAAACGGCGCCCTCGTGACATTTAAACAGCGAAAATTTTGTCCATGAAGGCAATGAGAGTGCTATCTCGCGACTTTGTTTTTCATTTCAACGTATTAACGCAAGTTTCTTGATGCGAGACTCTTCAAGAAGTTAAAAAGGTCTGAAATCATCATTGACAACAAAATGCTATTCTCGCGTACATTTTCTGTAATGAATTGGGAAACATGTTAGACAGAAAATGCATCACACACGGCGGNGATGTGCCGCAATACGCGATGATGTTAATGCGTTACGCGGCAAAACTTTGTTGCCTCGTAACGCATTATATATTTTATATTATTTNATAAGTTAATAACACATAATAGCAATGATGCGAAGTAAACGTTATTAATATTTCCATTAGATTTTTAATTTCTATTTCTGACGTGCATCAATCTTTTGGGAATCATCGATTATTTAATAATCATATCAACCGCTGTATAATTGACGTAAATTTTGTGCGAAATACATTTTTAATAAGCCTGAGGCAAAAATCATATTTTTGAAAAATGTGAAATTCTAGAAAATGCGATATCATCTCTTCATCAGAATTATTATTCGATATCATCTGTTCTCAACGAGTGCGAATTTAATTAATGTATACATGTACGAAAGAATTAAAAGGCTTATGTATTCTTCTCTTTCTCNGAGCGTGGGACAAAAAAAAGTTGGTAAGAAACTGGTCGTGTCCTTCGGAATTTCCGAATTCCAAGATGTTTAGAAAGAATGAGAAAGATTGTATATCCGTAACAATTTAATTATGTAAATATGCGCTCTGATACACACATGTATACACACACACATCAAATAATATGTATTTATCTTTCTCTCTCTGTTTTTCTTTGTTATCTCTAAGATTATATTAGGTCTACCGGAAAGTTCTGTCCGTTTTTGGAATAAAATAAAATACAAATTTTTCTTAATTTTTCAAAAATGGGATATACAAATTGCCCTCACACTGGCAAGAAATCATTAATAATAATGGCAATTATANTATTTAATAAAGTTTATTGACGGTAAGAAAAATTTGTATTTTGTTTTATTCCAAAAACGGACAGAACTTTCNGGTAGACCTAATATATAATACATTTTTATCTCTACGATTGTGTAATACTTTTTTTAGTTGTTGTTTTTTCTTTATGTAAAATTTTCTTACACAAAAACTTCTGTGTTTTTACTAATCTCGTAGGTAATACATATTAATTTGTATTTCAATAGCTTAAAAAAATTTACGCGTTCAACAATTAATTTGATACTTTCAAAANATTTATTCGATACCTATACTGTAATAAAACGATCTTATGTGCAATATCTGTTATCTAATAAAAATTTTTTTTTCAAGCGACAGTATTACTTCATTTTAAATTCTCNTCGCACGTCCGTGCCATTTGCGATAAAAAAAAAAAAGCGGACGAACAAGTTTATTTATGTTTTCTTCTACGAGATCCTTTTTAGGGAGCGTCTACGCCTTTTTTTTTGAACACGAGATAAGATCGGTTGTTATAAGTTGACGTCATGAGAAGCAACTATCTNTGTCATCACTCATACATATATAATAAATCCATGAGAACCTGACNAAATTTACATGGTGATAATTCATGTGTGATTGATATTATTACACTTAGTACTTTCACGCCATGAAACAAAGATTGACCCGCGTGTTTAACGCCGATAGGGCGATAGGATAATCGCGGTCTTGCCATAGTCGATTTTAATGGAGTCTGGTAGTTTCCAAGCGCTTAAGGTAACCGGTGGTAATGAAGCGTTCGCAGTGTCGGATCGGTCGTTTATCGTTGCGGCGCGGGACGTGTCGTAAATCCTCGTTGCATTCGCTGCATCTGGCCGCCGCAAAAGGACGTAGCCTAATTGAAGTGGAGAACCGCGCTAATTAAAACCATGAGTATAAGTCATCGGGGAAGGAAGATTTATTTCCGACAAAATTATAGTGTAAATATGGAACCGGAAATTTTTATTTTTTTTTTATATAGAAATCGATCTCTCTTGTTACGAGATGAGAATCTGTTTGTAAGACAACGTACCCGGCAGAAATAACAAAGCGAAGGTCACATTAGCAGCGCGCTCGCGACCTTTTCTGCGGTTGTGTCGAGCCCCTTCATTCAGAGAACTAAATACTAAGCGAAAGGTTATCTTCGTGAGAAATGAACTTCATTCATAAATAATTACAGTGCGCCGGGAATTATCTACTTTTCGCGGTCAGGTTGATAAGAGGGTTTGTAAAAGGTGATTATAAAAGAGAATCTATGAGGAAGAGAATTATATAATTATATGTGTATAATATAAAATATTCTCTCTCCACCATTTTTAATTCAATGAAAATCTCGGAAAATTATCAAAGCGATATTTAGTGCCATTTATTTTATTTTTTTGTTTTCAACAAAAAATAACTTGATAATAAATCTGGCAACAAAGAGCAACTTTTTATCTTCGATTTTTAACGTCGCAGCGTGCCGATGTCGCAAACCACTATAAACTATATTGGGAGAAAAAGTTGAGAGACTTTTTTTCTTTTTGTCATTAGAATTATCATCAGATGATCTTCAACAAACCATTAGCCAGCAATGCTTCTTAATTTATTACATCTATTTTTATCATATATTTAATAAATTAACTAAATTGCTTTGTGTGTGTGTGTGAATTTTCAAAGACACCGATTAACTTCAAAGTTACGAAGATTGAAGATTTCTCTCACGTGAATATTGTTCGCTCGCTCGTTGGCAAACAGCTTAAACACTTACGCTAAGCACTTGCGCCATAAGTACTAAACTATTATTGGACCTCACGATGACCGATACATCATCGTGTGCAATGCAAAAACCGACAAAGCTCGCCTGCGACCTGTCGAGATGATCGTCGAGCGTCATTGTGTCCGAACATCTCGTCCGACAACGAGTTTACGAGATCCGCGAGAAGATCGTTAATGCGATATCCTTGCGCAATGAGAGTCCATCAGCTTTTCCACGGCTTTTTTCCCGTGTAAGTAAAAAAAAAAGCGTTGCCATATGCAAAGAACGCTTTCTGCTGGTTCAGATCCTCGCACAAAAAAGATCGTTATCACACAAATAAAACATCTTTTAATTAACATTAGTTTGATCACATTAAAAGCAAAACGCTGAAAAAGAATTCATCGCCATTTTGAGTTGTATATATGTAGAATCTTCAAATATGTAAGAAAAGAAACAGCACTCAATGATTTAACTGCTGAGCAATCATTATCGACGCGGCTTTCAAGCGATTTTTACGTTGTTGTTTTAATTATATGAAAAAAAGACAATGTAAAACGAAATCTGATATTCCGACACTCATATATCGAATCTATTCTTGAAAGATTGCAAATTTTAGCATCTAGATGCGGTTTTAGTGTGTTCTCTCTTCCGAAAATATCCACGTCACGTAAAATCGCTGCTTTCTATCAAAATAATAATGAGCTCATTCGAACGGGAGACACTTTCATATTGTCGCGACGTCCGCTTTTTTTTTTTTTTTTTTTAACAACACGTACGAGAGATGCATCGCAGCTACATGAAACGCGGACGACGCGTCTTCTTTTCGATCGCCTATATCCTTGGATCTCACGAAAACATCTCTCCGGACGTTTGTCAGCACGCAACCGGAATCAGGGACGAATATGGAGTCCTTCGGCTATCGTCATTCAGCATCCATCGCGTTCGCGCGATCAGACCTTTCCAAGGAACACACCGCGGATTGCTCCATCTTTCTCACAAGAGATGCCTCACTCTCACTTTCTTTCTTTCTCTCATATTCTCCCCCTTCCTCCTTCTCCCGGTCCTTTCATCTCTCACAGACTCTCTTTCTTCCCTCTCTCTATAACTTTACAACCTGATCGCCACCTATACGTACGTGTGGAAGAAGAAGAAGAGTTACAGCATCCTCCTGCGAGCGTCTTGCGCTTGGCAATAATCGTTATGGACCCAACTGTACTGTCCTCCCCACCAGTCAATCAGATGAATCCTATAAATGCTCTTCGTCGCTCGCAGGATGAAGAAGTCACCTCCCGGGACGCTTTGGCAATCCCGAGTGAGGCATGTGTTCGTTTTAGAGTGTCCGTTCTTTTTTCGGTCTCTTTACCACGGTGATTAAGCGTGTCGATCAACATGGTAAGTAAGGTAGTGCGTCAAAATCGAATCGTGAATCACAAAGTGACGTGAGCGACAGTAAGCGGAAAAAAAAAATACCGGGAGAGGGCGGCAAACGCGAAGAGAGGGTTGCGAATATCCTTCCTCCGTCGAAATTGTGCCAAAAATAGTGGGAGAAATACAGTGAAAACGCTATAGTGAGAAATCGTCGCTAAATCGAAACTCGAGAAATCGAACGTTGCGTCATAAAAACAAAAAAAACAAAAAAAAATTTATGGTTGAAAGTATCGACTCTGCAGCGGATGCAACGGCAAAAGCGCATCTCTCGGAGATAATTTATTCCGCGTGCATTCTCGCGACAATAACGAGTGCCTGGTCATCTTCGTGCTTTTGAATTTTAGTTTCTCTTCGCCGCGAGTTGTTTTATCTTTTACTTTTACTTTTTCTGCAAAATAACATTTTTCGTCAGTAAACTCGCCATTTGATATTTCCACGTAAACCTTGCGCGTGCAATCTTCTCGTGGGAATTAACAGCGATACAGCTGGGTGTTGCAGTTGCAAATGTCAAAGGTTATCATTGGCTACTTAAACTGAAAATTTGTCAATAAATCTTGGTTTTTTTTATTTAGCGTATATGTTACAATAAAAATCTAAATAAAAACACAATAATTTATAATTTTATTTGAATGTTATTTAAGTGTGTCACTGTTTACAAGTAAAGAAAAACGCACCATCTCAGACTGAAATTCATGCGCAATAGAAGAGAAAAATCATAATTTCAAAATTATACTAAATATAAACTTAACTAATTAAATTAATTTTCTTTGTATGAGAGAACTTATTACTTTGTTCTGAAGTTGAAGAGCGTTCCCACGCAACTAAAACAATCCATTAATGTCTTCTATAAAATATCTTTCATGATGTTAATTAATATGTAAATTAAACCTCTTTGCTGCCGCGTCGATGATTTAAGTACGATTATAAAAAGATGTGTTTATTAGTAAAAACTTATGCAATTCCTATAATTCTTCGAATTTTAGCGCTATCTAACGAGATGTCCATTCTTGTTTAATGCGCGAATTAAAATGGGAACGATGTTTTTTTTTGATCACGTAACAAAGTAGTTTTCGCTCGGCAAAGGTCAATCTCTGCGTAAAAAAAAAAAAAAAAAAAAAACATTATATGCCATCAAACTGTACGGTTCGCGTGCCATTAGAGATCTCCTCGAGGATCTCTCGCGTGGCGTAATACAACCGCATCTTCTCGCACTCGGTCCCAGATAAGGCATGTTGCGATACACAAGTCTCTCACAAAACACGCCCTATGCAAATTAGACAAACGAATCCGATTGATCCGTATATTTTTCAGCGATTTTGATCTTTAATTTAACGAACCTTTATATTTTGATAATTCGCTTCTCTCTCTCTCCTTTTCACGCTGTTTTGAGACACAATGCTGATTTGTACTTAGAAAGTGCGAATGAAATATATACGTGTGCGCAATGTGACGATGTAGTCTTTACGTCATTGGCACAATTCTACATGTCGCGCGAGAACGTCATATACTCGCGATACCCATCAGCGTTCAGAACGCGAGATAATAGAAATGCATATTCAATTGCTAACTACATAATCGCGAGAGCCTCATCGTGTGAAAGGTTTTTACTCTACGAGAAGTATAAGGATCGATCATGTCACGTCACTACAAAACGTACAAAAATATTTTGTTTTATGCGAGTGACTCACGTCTTCGCATATATATATACAACATAAAACACTATGGCATATAAAATATTAAAAAAAATATAAAACTTTTTTAAAAATTACAAGACTTATTCTATCAAATATTACTAGTGTTAGTTATATAACATTTGATATAAAAAAAACTGTGCAATTTGATACATAAATGTAATTTAATCAAAATCGTTGCAAATGAGATGTAACAATATTTTTTTACTCGCAAATTGTAACCTAGAATATAGATTGTCATACCTAGAATATAGATTGTCATATACTAATTACACCCGCCTTGCAACATAATCCTAACTTTCACTAATCTATTCGCCACATGGTTCGTGCTTGAATGTCAATGACTGCGCGTCATTAACGACCTGCAAAAATGTCGTAATTACTACCGAAGCATGTGCTTGACGTGTTACGCAAACAAATATCGCAGTAGGTTCCAATCCCCTGCGGGACTTTTTCTAAATCTTCAGATTAGTGCACGCCGACAGGATGATGAATTGTTCGGTTGGCGATTTGTCACGTTCGAGAGTCACTTCTAAAGAAGATTCAATTCGGTAACTTAGAACGTAATGACATTCACTCGCGATTGTAGTGATTGTTGTGACTACTGTAAATAAGCTAGTTTCTGATTTCTGATCCTTTGATCGTTTCTTTTTTCTTTTGCCTTTATCACGTAATTGATAAATTTATAAATCCTTTTTTTTTCATTTAGGATATATTAGGTCTACCGGAAAGTTCTGTCCGTTTTTGGAATAAAACAAAATATAAATTTTTCTTAATTTTTAAAAAATGGGATATACAAATTGCCCTCACGCTGGCAAGAAATCATTAATAATAATGGCAATTATATTATTTAATAAAGTTTATTGACGGTAAGAAAAATGTGTATTTTGTTTTATTCCAAAAAACGGACAGAACTTTCCGGTAGACCTAATATATAAAAAACTTGTTTATCTTAAACACGTGTCATGTTTTCAAAAATTGTATTTAATATGTATAATTGAAAACCATGTAGTGGACATCGAAGAAATTAATTCGTAGATAAAATTCGTCATTATTAAACAAAAGTTATTTGTCCCTCAAATTAATGTTTCGAACGTTACTGGCAAGGTTGAATCTTTTTTATATGAAGCTGCTTCGACCTTGAAAAAAATCTCATCTTTTCAAAATTATATGAGAAAGAATTCTTTCTTTTCTTTATACATGTATCGCATAACATTTTCTTTGCAAAACAAAAAAAAAAAAAAAATGATCTCTCGTAACATTTTACAGACTCGATCGAATCTGATTCGTTATTTAACTATCAAAACACTTGTGTTCTGTCATTATCATCAAGACTTAAATATGTGAGAACGAGGCTGCGCCTCGCTTGTCTCACGCGCGTGACTCACATTCTCGCTTATGTATGGGTGATCGTTTGCATTTATCGGGCAGCGTCCTCATCTCCTGCATCACCTTACATTGATCGATCGGATCGCAGAATCCAGTGGATGCCGGCCGTCGTGGTATTTCTCGATTACGCAATAGCGCCGCCGCCGCCGCCGCCGTTAGGAACCAAATTGGTCAAGTAAATTTCAAGATGGGCCTACGTCATTTCGCAATAATGATAAATAAATGATCGGGCTGTCCTTTTCTTTTCTCCGCGATTAAATTCACGTGCTTTACTCCCCTCAGGACAGGTGATTCGATCTCGCGAGGCCACTCGATTGCATAATGTAATTATAATGCGGCCCATCGCGTCGGCACAAACGCGATAAACTTTTACCTTTAAACAAGAATTCAAAGAAATTCGTCGAATCAGACCGTGAGGTTTTACTTAAAGCACGTCGCACACATTCCGCGCTACTGTCGTGTCTCTTCACTTTTATCAGAGAATCGTTAATTAGAACATCTAGAAAACATATCTTGTAAAATTGGAATTGAGTTAATGTTGTTTCTCGTCTTGTGCTCATCTCGGTTACAAATTCCGCGGATACGTTGTAAAATACATTGTTAGCAACTCTATTCAGTCAAATTGGTTATGTTTTACAGCTTTTCACCGTCGTAAAGCTATTGTAGTACGCAGCGATGAATTTCTCACATACCGTTACGCTTAACGTGAGGGGGAAAGTGACGCTTTTTATGACACATCCAACGACAAATAAATGCGCCGTCGCAATTTCTCGCGATATAATACACGCGTAGCTACGTGAACACACGTAGAAATGTCATGGGGTTGAAAAGCGAAGACACGAGTTTTTTTTTTCGCCACATACGTACGTAAGATCCCGGCTTGGAAATCATTTCTCTCTGTTATGTTAAACAGCGAAAACGCGTCGCGTCGCGTGCGGCACAACCGGAACTTTTTTTATCGTCCCTCGACAATAAAGTTTCTTCGGTCTTTTTCCAAGACGTGTCGTATTTCTCGTTAATAAAGACACATGTCTCACAGATAAAAGCCAATATTCACACGCGCGCGAAGAAGCGCCCGGTTACGGAAGTTTCTATTCTTTTTATGGATTTTTTTCCCTATACAATACACAATAATAATGTCATGTTAATGACTAAACGTGTTGCTTGTATTTGGAAAAATTGATTGCAAATAAATTTTGGTCTATTTTGGGTTGTGACCCGCACGACAATTGGAAAGCAACTGAAAGATCCGGTTACCTCTTTTATTAGTGGCAAGACGTAACGCGAACGATGTTCGCGGACTTTATGCAAGAAAATTCCCGTGTGTATTTGCACCTTATGACCCAGCCGCTGTCATAGACGACAGTCCGCTCACTTGTTAAATACACTCACCCCAACACCGATTAAGCTTGTTTCGCCAAGAAACGAACAGCTGCGTAAAAACCGAACCAGACGCGAATAGTGCTTTCTCTACTGGCTGACTTCTATTGCGTACGACGGCACAAGTCTTGGGTGGCACTCGCGAATTATGGCACCTGCTTTTTTTTTCGTCAAGGATGCATTGCGATACGCGAAGAAGCGCGTTTTGCGAAATCCCGTATTGTGAAATAAATATGTGTGATACATCTCACATATGTTATAAAATCCAACATGTTTTGCTTATGCAAAATAAATTTTTGCGATTTTTAATATGTCTATCAATTTTAATAAATCTGTGAAATTGTTCGTTAAAACGACGCTTGTAATATTTTTCACAGAGAGCTCTTTTATTTACAAGCGCAATTCTCTTCTTTCTCTCTCTCTCTCTCTCTCTCTCTCTCTCTCTCTCTCTCTCTTTCGCTTTCTTTCTCTCGAAAAGGTCCGCTCTTACAAAAAAAACTCTACATCTTCTTGATTGCCATCGTGTGATTGGATCGAATCTTCTTCCGTGTGTCCATTAGCGACAGTCGCGTGATTGGGAATTTCAACGCTCGATTGTCTTGCGTAAGAGACGTTTTGCACCTTGCACGATCCATCCGTGGATCCAGCGAGAAAAAGGCCATCGAGGTCCGTCCTCGCTTATCGGTCGGCATCTCGCGGCACCTTTCGCTTTCTCCGAATGTACACAAATAAAACATTTAAAAGATACTTCGCGAGTACCGTTCGATTGTTTATTTAATTTGCACGAATTTCTACGCGGTGCTAAGTAAACAAGAGTGATGTTTGTACTGCGATGTTTTCAATTATCACATGCTCTAATAATTGTGCCACTTATTAATTCAACAAGATAATTGCTATAAAAAAGCATGCTTGTGCCCGACATATGCAACAAAGTTTCGAAATTACCTTTTTTCATTGCTATCACGCCAGGATTTTAAATATAAATGTCCTTTTGACAAGTTTCTTTAAGAAAGCGGAATCTTTCTTGTAGTCTTCCGAGCATTTCTACAGAGTTACAAGAATACCATGATTATTCATGTCACTGGTAAATGGTTTGCAAATAAATCTTGTCATACATTCCGTCAAAAACATCTATCATCTAGTAGATAAGTTCACGCTGTGCAGTCTTCTTCACAAAATCGTACGCGCCTTTTGCATTTATATAATCACGACCCACGTAATTTTTCGACAGAACGTGAGTGAACTTATACGCTTGAAGTCGACCAGTAAAACCAGTATCGTTATTGAACGCTTTCTACAGAGTAATTCTTTAAAATATCATATTTTTTGCAAAAATTTGTTAGAAATTATATGTTGTTATTGATTTTTTGACAGACAAACAAGACTATTAAGTTCTTAGTGTGATTACCTCTAATCGAAGAGAACTTCTTGTCACTAGTACAATGGGGTTCCTTGCGAAGACACGTTAAGAAAGAAACCTGTCTAAAGTAAATATGAATACCTGTAAAGGTCAGAAGAGTGGAATAAACATATAGCGATAGATTAATAGACGTAGTCGATTGACTTAGATGATGCCACAGAATATATATGTGAGCAAAAAGCACACAGAAATTATTTGATACACTGTTTCTCGTAATATTAAATCATTGGATAATAAATGTAATAAACTACGTAAAATTGTAAAAGTTTAACTCAGATAATTTCTAAACTGTTTACGAGTGTTCTAATAATTTTTATAATGAATTAATGTGTTCGATCTCATTTTTTAAATTATTGTATTTAAGTAAAATGTCTATAAATCACATAATATGTCTTGTGATATTATTATTGTTAAGATTATATTATTACTTATCATCTCTCTCTTCTCATAGTATTAGAAATTATGTATATGTTTATGTGTAAATTGGAAGTTTTAACTGACTTTGTTTATGTAATAATTTTACAGCACGTACGTATAACTACGAAAGTTAATGTTACATTAAAACAAATTCTGTCACGTTTTTATGCAATATAAATTGTTCATAATAGAACTGTTCAGAAAGCATAGTATGTCGTAGTAAATTGTAGGATTGTCGAACGTTAATCAATGAAAACGTACGATAACTGTATTCCACCTTTCACGATTGTCATCGTTGTATAGCGTTGTGAGACCCTGAGATGTGTTATGTAAGACTATCGTAGGTGAGGCGCGAGATTTTATTCTATATAAACGATCTTCGATCTATTACAATTGCATACATGAGTGTCTTACCAATTATTGAAGAAGAATTTGAAAACCACTTATATTATTTTAATTAAAATAAATATATATAAAAATTCAATATATTTATTATTATAAAATTTCACACATTTAATATAATAATAATATTACATGTATATAATGTTTGTATCTTATTTAAATATAAAAATATGATAATCAAATATTATGCAATAAATATTATGCTAAAAACGTAATATTTAATTGTATACATTTTTATTTTATATCTAAAATTAGAATAGATTATAAAGAAAGTTATATTACAGTGGAAACTACTTTTGACGGCCACTTTAGTGGCTGCACTCTCTACATGGCATGTAGAAGCAAACCATGGAAGAAGTAAACGCGCGATAGAAAATAGCGCCCAATTCCAGGGCTACGTCTATGAACCACCATCTAAGCCTTTCACTTTACCTCCTTCGTAAGTGTAAATAAATTTTTTCTAAAATATTTTTGTATGACATATACAAAATGTCATTGTTAATTCAATTACAATTTGATTTAAAACCTGTATATATATAATTACAACTGATTGTCTAGTAATAGTTAAAGCTAAATATAGTTTTTTGTCTAAGCATATATTCGTAAGCTATAATTACATTGACAGAGGTTCACGGACAAGCATAGCAACCGTACCACCATTCACCACGGAATATGTATATACAACTCCAAAGATTACTGTGACTGTACCGCCTAGGACACCACCATCGCCACCAAAAACACCACCTCCTCCAGTAACGAGTGGATATACTTATACAACTCCCAGAATACCATTTACGACGCCGTCTACAACACCGCCGCCGATCAGAACAACACCACCGCCAATCAGAACAACACCGCCGCCGATCAAAACACCACCACCTCCTCCAAAAACAACTGGATATCCTTATACAACTCCCAGAATACCATTTACGACGCCGCCGATCAGAACACCACCGCCGATCAGAACAACACCACCACCGATTAGAACAACACCGCCGCCAATCAGAACACCACCCTCACCACCAAGAACTACACAAAGAATACCATTTCCTTTAACAAGTGAAGGATATGTTTATTCAACTCCAGGCACAGAGTTTACACTACCACCAAGAACACCTCCTCCATCACCTCCAACCAGACCACCTTATATACCACCATCACCGCCGCCTACACCTCCAACAAGACCACCTTACATACCACCATCACAGCCGCCTACACCTCCAACCAGACCACCTTACATACCACCATCACCGCCCCCTACACCTCCAACTAGGCCACCTTATATACCACCATCACCGCCACCTACACCTCCAACTAGGCCACCTTACATACCACCATCACCGCCTCCTACACCTCCAACTAGGCCACCTTA
>NW_018020911.1:9589-86012 GCF_002006095.1 Pseudomyrmex gracilis | reverse complement strand
CCTCCACCAACTAGACCTCCACCACCACCCACTAGGCCTCCTACATATGCACCTCCACCAACTAGACCTCCACCACCACCCACTAGGCCTCCTACGTATGCACCTCCACCAACTAGACCTCCACCACCTCCAACCAGGCCTCCTACGTATGCACCTCCACCAACTAGACCTCCACCACCTTCAACCAGGACTCCTATTTATATACCGCCAACAAGACCTCCACCACCTCCAACCAGACCTTCTACTTATGCACCGCCACCAACAACTACTCGACCTTTTACAACACAATTTACTACTCAAAGATATACCCCATCTACGCAACCACCTAGCTATCTTCCACCGGTAACTTCCACGAGATTTACTACGCAACCTACTACGCGATTTACCACGAGATATACTACACAACCTACTACAAGACTCACTACAGGATTTACTACGCAACCTCCTACGCAATTCACTACTCAACCTACTACACGATTTACCACGAGATATACTACACAACCTACTACAAGATTTACTACAAGATCTACGCAACCCAGTACTCAACCTTCTAAAACTACAGCTCTTTCTACTACCGTATACACTACACCTAGTACTACTAGATTTACTCCAACTAGACCACTACCATATCTCCCACCATCGAGTCCAAGACCAACCTACGTTACGGTAACACCGCCTCCGCCACCTACGCCAATTTATAGCCGTACACCTAGCACGCCAACAGAACCACCACCAACTGGTTCTCCAGCACCACCGCCAACTTTACCGCCTACAACTGCAAAGAACATAGGCTATAATTATCCGATTCCTGATATTCCCTTTGAAACTCGATGAAAGAGAGAAAGAAAGAGAGAGAAACAGAAAGCAAGAGAGTCAGTGACGCGGGCGACTTGACTTTCTTTGTCAAGCAAAGAAGTTGCGAAGTTTTAATATTTGCTAGTATACACGCATAATATTAAAAAAAAAGTATTTAAAGATAAATGATCGCTGAGTCGCTTGCCGAACATTTAGAGTATTGTCTTTTTTTTTTTTATCAATCACTTACTGCATTTTTCTCGAACAAGAATTTAGACCATCACAGAATTTTTATGTATAAGTGCGGAAAGGAATAAAAACTTTGTATAAAAATATCACCAGCGTACCTTTCTGCCTCAACTTATTATGTTTACTTTGACAATACATGTCTTGTATATAAAAAATTATTAAACATCTTTTAAGCTTTGGTTTTTTGCAAGCAATTAAAATGTCTTGAAAATATTCATTCTTCTACCTTAGTAAAATTAAAACAAGTTTTAAGATTGAACACGATTACAAATTAAGGCAAGTAAGGCAACTTAAAATGTAAAAAAAAAAAAAATGTAAAAAAAAGAATGTAATTGAGATGAAGTTTTAAATACATTTAACGTTTTCTTAAATATTAACATAAATTAGCATGTAATATATATGTTCTATGCATATATAAAATATATTTAGATAAATAAATGGTTTTACGACTTGTGAATATATTTTCAGGCCATAACATCTAAGTCAATGTCACAATTGTGTTGTGATATATTTTTAAGGAATAAAAATAATTATTCTAACACAAAAAGTCAAAGATTTCTTGACAGAGTTATATTTTTATAATTTTGTATATCCATAGTATAATATATTAAACTCTTAAGTCTTACACACCGTTCGCTTTCTATTATTCTTAAATACGCGTATGCAGAGGAAAACGCACATCTCAAAAGCAAGAATGCGCTGTGCTTTGACGAGCGTATGTACAAGTGAAAATGGAGCGTTAGAAGTGTATTTAGCGAGTCAAGCACCGAGACAGTGCGAGAGATTTTTCCTCACCATACCGTTTGAGCTCGGTGGCATTCACGTCTGGCAACGAAATAAGTAGCCCATAACCACCTGCCTTCTACTTACCATAACGAGCCTCCCCCACAAACAAAGGAAATCTCTATCGTTGCTGATAGAATCGCCGCGGTGAAAACTACAAGCTGAGAAATGCGATCGTTAGTTGTGTTGTACGCATTGAGAGAGCAACATCGCGTGCTCTATATACAAAGATTATTGTCGAGCTGCGGTAAATTTCTTGTTTGTCAAAGTGATTAAAGAGAGAAAAAAAACTTCATATCAGTGAGAAATTTTGTATTAGTTCTTTGCAATTAAATCTGGCAATTACACAATGACAAGGTGAAATAAATCGATCGATTACTGTAAGGCACACGAGCATGTCATCGGTAAGCTAGTTTAGTTAAGAATATTTAATATCGCCATTGTGTAATCGTAAAGGACACTGTCAGCTCTCAGACCTCACGGAAGGCGATGCTTGAGACCAGTAGGAGATCCGCTATAAGTACATCCGAGTTAGGACTCTATTCTGATCGCGGAGATCGATATAACAGGAGTCGATACGGTCTGATCGTAAAAAAGCTCGCGATCGTAGTTATGGTGGTGGTAACGGTAATATTGGTAAGTAATTATATTATTATTAATTATATTATTATTATTATTAATTGTGGTTCAAAGCGTTTTCGGCTTCCATTGACGTGGGTAATAAAAAAAACAATCTAACATTATATCCCACTAGTAAAAACTTTTGTCAAAAAGTCATTTTTTTAAATAGTAAAAATGCGTTATATAAAATTAAATAAACAAAATGATACTGACTTTATTACACTTACCCGTATGTATACAAATCGTGATCTTGTGATTTTGACACATGTTCTATACTTTCTATAAGGACAATGACCTTGCACTATGAAACGTTTGCATACTTTAGTGATTTGCGACGCAAATCTAAATTCGCACGATTTTGTTGCACTCGTCAGAAGGATAAGGACAATTATAAACGGCGTGTGTGGAACTTTTCGCAAATTCTTTTTTCACGCGCGAGGAACAATGGGCATAATAGCGGCTCACACGTTTTCTCCGATAATTAATGTTGAAGGTGTGTGTATGGAGCAGTAATTTCTCCGCGAATCTTTGAATATCCCCTTCCATGCATGGCGAGTCAAGCGAACAAAGATTTCTGGCGTGCTTCACATATAGGGCGTTACACCGTATTTTTTTTTAGCACGTACAAACCGACGTTCGTTATTTTGAAGCAAGATTAATTGCAACTAGTTCCGGCTGAACAAATCGTTGCCCCCGAATTTATCTTTTGTTTGCGATCTTGTGATTTATCGTCGCTCGTTTTCTTTCTCGAAACTTATAAAATTTATTACAAGATTCGATATTGTGCCGTTTCCGTTAAAAAGTAGTACAACGTTAATGTCCATGTTGATTGAAATTTTATACACTTCAATCAATCTTTTTGTCTAATTGTTTCGTGCAATTTTCCGCAATCAAATCCAATTTAAAGTTTTTATTGTATTTTAATAGGTGGCAATATTTATGTACGATTTTACATCGGTTACATCAGGAAACAGTAAGATCAATCAGGAAACAAAGCACATATATATCCTACAAAATGCTCTTAAAAAATCAATCAATCTCTCGAGAAAATCCGCGAACTCGACTATTCCATTTGATGCGGCGATCAATCGTGCGAACAATCTTTCCATAGAAGATCGTTCGGACGATGAGGGCTACGAAGGTTTTATGCAACAACAAAACGCAACGGGCGACATGTTGCCGGTCGAGACTCGCATTGTGATACCGAGCGAACCCGAGATGAGAGCGCAGAATCTCCACAATTTCAAACAGAGAAAGAGAGTCATGAAATCCGTAGAAGATGCGAATGAAAACGAAGAGCCTGAAGCAAAGCAATTGTTTGACAATCACGCAATCATGTATCGAGTGAGACAAAGGTGAGCGACATACATATATATATACACACACACACACGTTGTCGTGTGATTGATACAGGAATTATCTCGATAACTTGTTTGCTTTCTCCAACTGTCATCCATCAAAATGCGTCAGAGTGTTAAGATCCGAAAGTGTTTTTAATTCGGATGATAGGTGAGATGCAATTTAGATTAAATAATCAAGTAGTTGACAAGATGAGTGACCTTTATGTGCGATGTAAAAACGAGAAGAATTGACACACACCACGCGCGTTCAAAAGTCAGTATCAAATGACCGGATTGACATTTTTCGATCAACAATCTCCGAAAGTTTAAATATCATTGACATTCTCTTCGCGATTTCCAGAAATATACTTTCTACACATCTTAGGTAACGTTTAAATAATTTCTTCAGTTGCATATTACACACAGAGAGAAGTCGTCGTTTGTCTTCCATTGTCACATGAGTATTAAAATATCGCGAAAGTTTACGTAACACTTAAAAAAATGTTTACACACAAGTAGCCGGCGGTTTTTTTTATTGCTTGGGTCAGATACAAACATCCGGATTCTGACGAAGACGAAAGCATGGAAGAGGCTCAGCCGACGCCGTTTCACTGGGAGTTTAAAACACCGTATCCGTCGTCGTTCAAACGGTCGAGATATCCGCAGCTATCGCAATATCGATATCCGCAGTCGTCCAAGAACATCCAGGATATCATCAAGTATCTGACAACTGAAGCTGATCGAGGTATCAAGTTCACAGGCGTTTACGTAAATCCGAAAAAGTACGATATGATCCCAGGTCTCGGTGAGATGATGTCGAGCAGCGATAAATCCGAAGAGGACGAGACGCCTTACTATTCGAGCAATGCGTACAATAACGATCCCTTTTATCAATATAAACCGAAACATCCAGCGGACGTTAATCTCTTGGCCACGTCTAACGTGAGGTTTGTTGAGTTTAAAATAAACATTGATTTAAAAAAAAATAAAAAGAACACACAGACACCGTCATTTTAATTAAAATGTTACTTTTCCTTTAGATTTGCACCGACCGGACTACACCGTTACAGTCCTCACTACAATTCTTTGTACTCCCAACCTTTGTTCAATTACAACAAACCGACCCTAACGGAACCGCAGTACGAGAACGTCGGTTCCTACTCGACGAATAGTTTGGGAAAAAACCGGAAGCCGAAACCGTTCAGTGTGATGCTCGACATTTATCCTATCACCGACATTGTTGAGCAGAATAAGAAGAACTCGTGGCTCAAGCCGCAAACACCCGCCGTGGACGATTACGAACCCCGAAGACCCTTCCAATTCAATCGCGGGCCAAAATTTTACGCATCACATCCGCAACCGATCCCAATTGTCGCGATGCCGAGCCCTACGACCCTACCGGAAGAAGAGGAAAGACAACAGATGATATTTCATCTGAACTTGTATCCACGAAAAAAAAATAAACTCAACAGGTGCAATTTTCTTTATTGATATTTCCTATCCATAAAGTTTGCTTGTTGAAAATTATGTTAAATATTCAAAAATTTTCTCCGTGTTTATTAGTTACAACAATTTTTATTTTTCTGATTATTAAAACCTATTGTTTTTTATTAGACACGATATCATCCATAGATCGGAATTGATGAGACCCGAGGAACGACAGCAATTCGCAAAGAAGATAATGACTCCCTTGGAATCGATCGCCAAACATTTGACCGATCATTCCGCGATCGAAGAAGCGAAGTTCGAAGAAGAGAATCGAAACACAGAGGCAAAGAGTTTACCGTTGACGCGATATCAGGAGATTAATCTCGACGATAAAAACGAGAAGAATGTTAGTCTCGAAATGGATAATGATTCAGAAGCATACGTAGAACCTTATAATGAGGATGACAGCATTAAAGAGGATATTACGGTGCCGCCAAATCATAAAGTAAGCGTCGACGAGGATTATGCCAGCACGGAGAAATATGAAATTGACGCGCAAAAACTGATAGTAACTACGGAGAAGGATTGTGCAAATTGCGACAACACAACGGTGATCGACAACCCGAAGGCCGACACAAACAAAAGTATGGATCTTTCGAAGGATATCGATACCACCGAAGGGTCGTAAACCACGACGTTTCAATCGCGATCTCCCACGCCAAAGTGAAAGTATCAGAAACATCGAAGAGTGAGTTTTTTTTCACACACATAAGAAGGCTATCAAAATTCTTTGATAATTTACTCACTTATGGGATATATATTCTGGTATTACGTAAGCGGAAAAGACGTACGCGCGATGTTGTTATTTAAATTAAAATGTACTTTTACAGTATGATTTAGGTATGATGCAATATTGTTATATTTTGTTTAATAAAATATACTTTAGTTGTTCTCTTAATTTTGTTTGAGATTTAACCCCAGTTTATTTTTTTCTTATAGACTTTTTCAATATTTTTTTTATAAAATATCAAATTTAATAAAGAATATATTTGATCGAAAAGTCGAAAAAATATTGTAATAATTGTACGACAATTGTATGAGCGTTTTTGAAAAAAAAAAAATACATAACGTCAATGCTTTTCACGCGTGGTCGTTGATTTTAATGTGTTTTACTTTGCGTTTATAATCTGCATGTGAATCCCGTCCAGACAGCTTCCTTACCTTGACATTTTCGTTCGCAGACGTTCAAAAATTTCTACCACGCGAACAAATGTGAGATCTTTGTCGGCCACCGGTCTTTTAAATGATGCACGGAGCTTGTGTATAAATTTGTTTGTCCTCTTTATCGATCATTTACAATTTTGATTTTTAAACGAAATATAATATTTACGTAAAAATTTTAATATTCAATATTTATTTATTTATTTTTATTTTGTGATATTTGTATACACACTAATGAGAGAAAATATTTAAAAAACACATGTAAATATAATACGTTTATTTATTTTTTTTTATCAAACATTAAAACACGCGAAACTGAAGCGAACAACACAAAATTTTACAAACTTAAAAATACACGTCTTTTCGATTATAAATGAAATGTACAGCGTTCTAGTCTATCTTATATAAATAATATGATATTTATTTTACATAAAAGCAGAACGTTCAGAACTTAACGATACTATGCGCTCATGATACTCGAAAATATGCATGAGTTACTAATCTTAAATTACTCGAAGTAGCATCTCGTTATATTTTACAAATCTCATAATACTTTATTATACATGTATATAATCTTAAATCATTTTTTTTACAAATATAGCACCATTGAATCATTTCACATTCGTTCTTATATAAGACCACAATCATTTTCAATATCTCCTTGAATCTCTACGCTCTCGAGCCTAACGTACTCGGATGATAAAGCGTCGTGTCCGCTCCCCACTCGTACGGACCTTCGTGCGGGCTTAATGTGACCATCGTACTCGGGCCCAGAGTCGTGTGAGACCCAGCGCTAACTATGGCCGGTCCGGAAGACACATAACTCAGAGGCGGTCGCGGTTGGTCGCGCAAACGCGCGTGTTTTACTTGCCGTTTATATCTGAAAGAGAAACACATGTTGCGACATTTTTGTCTCGACCTCCTTTCTAAACGACGCCAAAGGCTCTCAAGGTAACAAAAAAAACCAGGTCCGAAAATATGCGGATGACCTTAACGCATTCACTGCCAAATGCAATCTTAAATGAATGAAGATGAGAAACATGAGTAATAGCGAGTAATAACGGATTATAAAAAAATACATTATTTTACTAAAACAAGACTATAAGACTTAAACAAAATCGATAAAAAACTAGAATATACTATTGTCAAATGAATATTAAAATTTTATCAAGTTTTCTATTTCTTTTTTTGTAATAAATAAAGAAACTTGTTAATAAAATTTTTATTGTTGTAATTTATTACCTCGCGTGCATGAAACACAACGTGCAGCTGGAAATTATAGTAGCGATGCCGACGAGGACTGCAATCACCAGAACCCATATCTGCGTCATAGAAGCATCGGCGCGAGCTACCATCGCGGCGCAATGTTGCACCTTTTCCACGTGATATTTCCTGTATACCTTTTTCAGTTCTTCGTTCTTCGGATCGGTCAGCAACGCTCGCATCTCGTTCAGATCGTAGGACTCTTTACCGACCATTTGGAAGCAGGAGCTGGTGGACGAGAAATCCAGAGAGTTGTCTTCCTTCGAATAGAACTGCGTGTCGTAAACGTTTACGCTGATTGGCAGTGAGAGCGCCTGTTGAACCGCTTGCTCGAAGTCTTCCAACGTTTTTCTTACTTCGACCGGTGGTTTCGAGAACACAAATTTCAGCATGTCGCGATCGCGCAGAAGAAAGATACGCACGGTAATGTTGGTCTCGCGTCCCGGCGTCATCGAATTGTTCGCCGACACGATCATCTCCAGGAAACCGTCCGCGTATGCTGCCATTGAGCCGGTCGTTCTGAGCTCGCCAGTGCGCGTGTTCAAGGACAACTGCGGCGGGACTTCCTCCTTCGACATGGAAGGATCGACGAGGGACGTGAAAGACACTTTGCTCATGTTGTAGGTGATCGGCAACGCACCGGAATCGGCGTCGTAAGCTTCCAGAGTGATCAGGCTGGTGTCGATCAGCACGTTCAACCGAACTCCCAGAGTTACATTGTTTTTCTTGAAGCGCGGTTTGTTATCGTCGACGTCCAGAACTCTGACGAGAACCTGTCTTTCCGACGGGTCTTGTCTGTTATACGGTTTTGGCACTACATCCAATTTTTTAGAAGAGTACTTGAAACATTTGATAGTCAATAAGTGAGACTCGGCGGTTTCTCGATCGAGACGACCGTTCGTTTTGATGACGGCGGACTCGTTCTCCAGCCGCTGCACAACGAAGAGCCTCGCTTCATTCCCGTACACAATCTCGTAATCGATCATGCCGTTCTCGCCGATGTCTTCGTCGATTGCTTCGATCACGCCGACTTTGGTACCTACCGGCATCTCTTCCGGAACGCTAAGCTCGATCGGCGGACTGTCCAAGCTGCGCTTGAAATGCGGTTTGTGGTCGTCGATATCGTTCACGATCACTTGAAGCACTCGAGTCGCCTGCTGCGGCGGTTCGCCGAGATCCTGCGCCACCAGGATCAGCGTGTAGCTATCTTTCACCTCTCGATCGAGCAGTTTCCGCGTGCTGATCAGCCCGGTCTCGCTGTTGATTCTAAACGCACTCGTGTCCTTGCCGAAATTGCCGTCCTCCAAGAAGCGAAACGTGATCTTGCCGTTCGGTAGATTCGGATCGTCAGGATCGGACGCCACTACTTGAAACACCGGACTGCCGATCGTGGAGTTTTCAGCCACGTAAGCCACTTCTTCCAATGTCGGTCTGATGAATAGGGGCACGCCGTCGTTGCTCACTACATCGCCGATGTATAAAGTGAGACCCACATCCGCGTAAAGAGAAGGTTTACCTCCGTCCTGTGCTCGTACTCGCATGTTATAAGGTTCGGTTCTGCCTTTGCCCGTCAGTGCTTTCGCCGAAGAAATCTCACCCGTTGTGTGATTTATCTTAAACAATCCTGGAAACAGAATTTTTTTTTAGTAAATCCTCAAAAGTTTATTTCTACAATTTTTTTTTTTTAATTTAACAAAGCATTTTATTATTTGTCGTCACTTTAAATTCTACCATTGGCTTCGCCTTCGTCGATTATCTCAAAGTGGATTATTCCGCCATCTCCTTCATCAGGATCGGTAGCTGTAATGTTCACCACGCTGATTCTTACTGGCGCATTCTCCGGGATAACCGCTGTGTAAGATTCCTGTTCGAAAGTAGGAGCGTTGTCGTTAACATCGAGAACGTCAACCGTTACCAAAGCTCGATTGCTTCGTTGCTCGGCTCCGCCTTGAGGCATGTCCGACGCCACGACGTAGAAACGCAGAACCGATTGTCTCTCTCTGTCGAGAGTCGTGTTCGCGGCGATCTACAACAGTATTTTCTTTTTGTTTAATTTTATAAATGCTTTTTTAAATTAACTAGCACAGCACAGGCGCGCGCTACGCGCACGTTGTTTCTGGTAGGATAATTTGCGAAAAGTAGGACATTATTAAAAGTTTTTACCTGAATATTGCCCAATATGGGATCCACTTCGAAAAGATTGGCGTTTTCACCGGTCAATGAATATCTCACTTCGCCGTACCCCCTCTTGATTTCCTGTTCGGTGTCAGAACTGTCCATATCTGTCGCCTTTACGTTCAACACAATTTTCAAGGGCTTCGCCGACTCCAATACGGAAATTTTATAGTCTTTTTGAGCGAATACCGGATTGTTATCGTTGATATCCTGAATCTCGACTATCACATTGGCTTCCGACATCTTTCGCGTTATGTCGTAATCTCTGGCAAGGGCCCGTACTCTGAAGCGAATAAACTGAAAACAAATATAAATAGCACCAAAAGATTAACATAAAATAATTAATATGTGTTTTATTTGATAGCATCTCGAGTAGAAATTTATATAGGGCCCTCATTAGATCCACATATGGCTTGCCCTACTTCCAAATCAGGCACGGATCCGGTGCTTTAATCAGGCCCTAATGCGGAATGTAACGCTACGTATCAAATAGCTCTGATCAGGCTACCAGATTCGATCCTGATCAGGCTGCCAGATTAAGCCCTGATCAGGTTGCCAGATTAGGCCCTGATCAGGCTGATCAGGCACTATAGAGCAGTGAAATTTTTTTACCTTCTCACTCAACGTTTCGTAATCCAGTCTCTTGCTCAGTATTACATTGCCACTTTGAACGCCTACATTGACGTAGCTTTCGTCGTCGTCTTTCCTCACCAGTTCAAATCTTTGAACCAAATCACCGGTTGTCGGCTCTTTTGCCGACAGCATCAACAACGTTGTGCCCAGAGGCTGTTCTTCCGGAACCGTAATCTTTATCGTCGGATTGTTGGGTGACCATCCCGAATTGGTGAACGTCGGATTGTCGTCGCTGTAAGCTTGAATGTAAATGGTCACATCTATTTTCGCTACTTGAGCGTTTTTGTCGACGACCGCGTTCAAGTCCTGCGCCTGCACCGTCAGTATTATGACAGCAGCTACCTGATAATCCAATACTTGATTGACTGTTATCAAACCGGTCGCGGAGTTTATTCGAAATGCGTTTTTGTAATCATAAGGAGTTGTGCTTTTTAACGCCACACCGGTTTTGTCGACAGCCTTTATGGGCTCCACCAGAGAGTACTCCAAGTTCGCGTCTGCGTCGGGATCGGTCGCTACCGCTTTTAACACGGGCTCTCCTGTACGCATAAAATTATTTATATTCAATATAATCGGCAAATTACGCTTCTATATGTGTTTGTATAAGCATTGATTAATTGTAAAACAAATTAAATTCAACAACGAAGAGAGACACGTACCAATAGCTGCGCGTTCCGAGACATAAACCGAATACGTAGATTCATTGAAAGTCGGCGGTTTGTTATTCACGTCGATAA
Source organism: Pseudomyrmex gracilis (assembly GCF_002006095.1). Lineage (NCBI taxonomy): Eukaryota > Metazoa > Arthropoda > Insecta > Hymenoptera > Formicidae > Pseudomyrmex > Pseudomyrmex gracilis. The sequence goes on along the minus strand of NW_018020911.1, from coordinate 74,767 downwards.
TGTTTACAGTGACAGTAGTTGTAGCTGTTTCTTTGACAGGTGTGCCAGAATCAACGGCGTACACGATCACCTCGTATTTCTCACCACCAGTTTCCAGATCCAGGCGAGCATCAGGTGACACAGTTATGATGCCGGAACTGTACAATCAACAAAAGTTGACTCAAGTTAAATCTCGCTTGATAAAACGGAAGAAAATTAATTGAATTATAATATTTTCACCTGGAATCGATGACAAAATTGTCTTTAGATCCGGACGCGATGTAATATTGCAGCAAGTTGTCCCTTCCGTCGGGATCGTTAGCGATCACCCGAATAACTTCCGTTCCGGGAGACGCGTTCTCCAAGAGTCTGGCTCGATAGGTGCTGGGACCCGGTAAGTTCGACTTGTAGTTTCCGCGGAAGATTGGTTTCTGATTTCCGGGAACGCCAACGCGAACCAAGAGCTTCGCCTCGGAATACAGAGGCGATGTGCCAGTATCCGTCGCGCGAATTATCAATTCGTAAATCCCTCTTTCAGTATCCCCGGAACGAACCGGCCTCGACATGGTTATCTCACCTGAATCCGGATTGATCTGAAGATTTTTCGACAAGAAAGAATTATATGTAACATAAATTATAACGATTGTGTATGGCATATATTATGTTTTACTTTTAAGTGTAAAACATTTCTATAAACAAACCTTGAAGACATCGTCGGTCATACTGTTATGTCGGTCGATCGAGTACACGATTTTTCCATTGCCCTGCGTGGGTCCATCGATGTCAGTCGCCCTGACGAACATTTGTGGATCGAAACTGGTGGCGCCTTCGCGAACAGTTCTGGAATATTCCGTTTGTTCGAATACTGGCTTGTTGTCGTTGACATCATCAAGCTCGATGAGAATATTGACGGCGGACACTCGGCCACCGCCGTCCTTCGCCTCCATCGTCAAGGAATAAGACTTTTGCGTCTCGTAATCCAGTTTCTTCGACACAAATATACCTCCTGCTTGCGAATCGGTTCTGAACTTGTCCGCGCCGAAACCTCGAAGCGTGTACGTCAATTCGCCGAAAGATCCGCTGTCGTAATCTTTTGCGGAAACGTCGCCAAAACGCAATCCGGGTTCCGCGTCTTCCGAAACTGACAATTTGTACACCGATTGAGAAAATTCGGGACTGTGATCGTTGGCGTCCAACAATTGAATGTGCACTCTGGAAATGGCCACCTGCAGCAATAAAATATGCCTCACATGTGTGACTAACATCGTAATATAGTATTAAAAAAAAATAGTTTTATTTATATTTTAATTAAACTTTTAAAAAACTTACCACTTTATTCGCTACAGTCGCGACGACTTCAAACTCGAGTTCCTTTCTCGCGGGATTGTCAACGTCATAATCGAGAACACCGACGTCCTTAGCCTTGATCACTACCGGTACTCGACCCTGAGCCTCTTCGGGATTGACAGTGAACGCCTTGCTGATTCCCGGATATGCAGGCGCGTCTCGCAACGCCAGAAAATATCTTGCATTGTCGCCCACGTCATCGTCGCTCACAATCATGTTCAAACCTGCTTAATCATAATATTGTTACACGATAGAATTATCTTTAAATTGCAGAAGACAAGAATACGAGCAAACAAAACAAATTGCATTTCTATTTCTTTCTCTGCTAATATAAAAACTAAACAACATTAGCAACATTTTATTTTTAATCATTGATACGAAATATTCAGCATTTGAGAACCTGGTAGTGGAGTGTCAGTTCCAATATCTTCGGAGATCTTGATGCTGAAGAACTCTTCGTTGAAAACGGGCGCGAGATCGTCCATGTCCGTGACGACAATCGTAATAACCGACGTAGCGGTGTCAGCTGGTATCTCGTTGTTGATCATCTCGGTGGCCTTAACTTTGAAAGTGTAAATGCCGCCGTTCTGCAGAATCCTTGGATCCTCGCGATCGAGAGACACGTTGGTCGTGATCAGCTTGCCAATGGTGACGTCGTTTTTCCGGGATAATTCTAGATCGAAGTGGCCCGCAGCTTCGTCCTCCAACGTCAACAACAGATTTCTCGGCTGGCCCATGTCACCGTCACGCGCTCGCACCATCAAAACCGTGTGACCAGCTGCGGTATTTTCCGGAAGCGCTGCGTTATAAGGCGCATTCAGGAAAATAGGTGGCTGATCCTGCGCGATAGATTTACGCAAAACGTAATTAAAACAAACAAAAAAAACTAGCACAATCCACTCATAAAATTTTATTTTTAAAATAAATTAAAAAAATTTACAAAATTAAATTTATTAACTCGTGAAACGCCATCGGATATTCGATGGCGCAAGAAATGTAAAATAAGCAAATACCTAATACTTTGATGCGAAAAAATCTTAAATGTTACTCGCGCGACACAGATAATTCCCCACTTGACAGCATTGACGGACACTGACAAGCAGAGATTGAATAACAGAGGTTGATGACTCCTCGCTAATTTCACCGTAAACGACGTTATTATCCAATGTAAGGATGACTGCCGGCCAGTTACATACGGTTATTTCAACGTTGATCGAGACCTACTTACCTGAACATCGAGAACATCAACTGCAACGGTCGCTCTGGCCTGCAACCGCTTTGACGGATCGCTGGCACCGTCGACAGCCAGCAGATTAATCAAATACGAATTTCTCCTTTCATAGTCTAACGGTTTTACCAACGTAATCTGTACGTCGTATTTTCCTTCACCCAGCTGGAAGAATTCAAACCGTAAATCCAATACCTTAATGTTGTTTTAAATTTTTTTATAACTTTAGACACAAACATTATTATTTTATATACTGTATCGTAATATTATATAAATAATTACCTTCTCCGTAGCGATTTCGAAGATTTCACAGACATCGTCATCGCGCGACGTCGCGACACATTGCACATGAACGTCGGCATTGACGCCGCCATCTCGATCTGTGATCATGATCGAGCCCTGAGGAAGCAGCAGACTGCCTACGTGCGAACTCTCGGGCACTCTAGCCGCATACGGCCGATCGTGATACACCGGTGGATTATCGTTTTCGTCGAGCACCGCTATTTCGCGACGAAGAGATATCGTGTTAGGTTCTGATCCGGCAATACCTTCATCTGAAACGCAGACGAATTTGACAAATCTAAATTACATAGATTTTCCTCATGTTTTTTTTTATTGAGAAATAAAGACTTTTCGCGCTATATTTCCGCTTAATTTTTACAGTTGTAACGGAGCCGGATTTCCTATCGGCTTCGCCCGGTCTTCCGCCTGCGGGACAGCACCGTGCCAAGGTTCAGGAAGAGGGGAAGGCGTGAAATTGCGACACTCTTGTGATTTCTATTAATTTAACGAGCTGAACTGATTTATTCTATTGAATAGTGGTTTTACAAGAAGACAGACCTTGATCGGTGAGTTTGTCGGTGCGCGGTAGCGGTTCGGTACGGTACGCTACGTCGGCGCGGGTAAGTTAAGTCGGAGGCGCGAGTGTGAATCACGGCGCGGTGGTCTTATATTTAATCTAAATCTATACGGGAGGGAGAGGATATATATGTACAGCGAGGCGTGTGTACACTCGGCGTCATGGATTCGTTTCGTGGACGCGGGACTGGAGGTAAGAGGGACGGTATTCCCTAGCAGTGAGTAACGCCAACGAGCGCCGTGTCAATAACGTTAATGGTTTTTTTGACTAATTGTGTCTCAAAACGTAAAACTATTGGTCGTATATATGTATCTGTGAAACATTGGCTGTTAAATGGCCGATAGTTTTACGTTTTGAGACGCAATTAGTCAAGGAAAGCATTGACATTATCGATATGGCGCCTATTCACGCTACCTACTGCTAGGAAATACCGTCCTTCTTACCCTTAGCCCCCCGCGTCCACGAAACGAATCCATGACGCCGAGTGTACAGCGAGAGATGCTCTTGGTCGTAAAAACGACTGATTGTGGCCGATTTGTCTCCGGGGCTCGTGGAGCCGACGGAGATGACGTGCGCCGGAGTGCCGAGGTTGATCGAGACAACGCCTCGACCGGACGGTCAGGATGTGCTGGAGACAACGCCTCTGGCACCGGGATTTGTCGAGACAACGCCTCGACCGAAGAGGATTTTCTAAGTCCGAGACAACGTCTCGGCTGCAAGGAAGAATTGCTCTCGAGACAACGCCTCGAGCTCGAGATGGAAACTGGTCCCGACTATCGAAATTGGTCGGCTTATATAACCCAGAGCGGCCTATGATCCGTCCGGGATCGGCGTGCGGCGCGCGCTTGTTTGCGCGCCGCGACACACACCTGTGCCGTGGCACATCGTGACACGCGTTTGCTCGTGTATGTATTACGCACACGTGTGCGTTGGTTGTCTTAATTCTATAAGCGGGTAGGATAAACTATAATATAATACAACACTATAATCTGATAATAATATAATATAAGAAAAAATCATCATACTAATAATAAGAATAATAATAATATAATAATACAATGAAGAAAATATAAATATATACGTCTATGTACAAGTGACGAAGAGGCCTCGTCACACAGTAATTATTAATATAACATTATTTTGTTTTTTTTTTACCTGTTATACTGATAATGACTTCGATGAGATCTTGCGTTTCCCTGTCCAGAGCTTTTCTCAGAGTCACGACACCAGTGTTTCTGTTTACAGTGAAGTACTCGCCGCTGATAGAGTAACGTAACTTGGATCCCTCAGGATCTTCTCCCTGAAGGGTGTAAACGGGAGCACCGGGCGGCGTGCCCTCCGATATAGCCAGCCTGGCCATGTCTCCCCCTTGAACGAAATGGGGCGCTCTGTTTATCACTTGACCCCATGACGAAGACCACGTGGAGATCAGCAGCAGTAAAATCGACCACATCGTCACCTGCTATTGATTCATGTTTTACTAAACGCAATTTAGCAGAAAGAGAGAGAGAGAAAGAGTATATATAATAAAAATTAATTAATTAAAATTAATTAAACACGTAATTACAGTTTTTTTTTAAATTACATTTGTTGTGTCTAGCATCATGTTTTTCGCATCGTTTCGCTAAAGAGAAATTGTGCAAACAAGCAAGCTCCCGGCAATCTTCTTCAATCGATATCGGAATGAATTTTCTACCGAGTGAAACGTCGTTAGAAATCAGATTCTATTTCGAGAAAATTTGTATCACTCGAGCGAGCGCCGCTGTTATTGACTTAATCATGTTCGCTGCATTAATTAACGTTTTCACGCAGCATCCGCAAAGACAAGTTTGCGTCATGATTAGTTTCATTTTATTGTTTAAATAGCGTAGACAGATGAGACGCGACACACACAACGCTATAAAAAGAAATTGCGTAAACAAGCTCTCGGCAACCTTCGCAATCGATATCGGAATGAATTTTCCACCGAGTGAAACGTCGTTAGAAATCAAATTCCATTTCGAGAAAATTTGTATCACACTCGAGCGAGCGCCGCTGTTATTGACTTAATTATATTCGTTGCATTAATTAACGCTCCCACGCAGCATCCGCAGAGACAACTACGCGTCGTGGTTAGTTTCATCTTATCGTTTGAATCGCGTGGGCAGATAAGACGCGACACACACAACGTTACCAGAAAGAAATGACGACGGCGAGAGCAACAATGACACACAACGTGGGGTAATCGCCCTGCATTTCCTCGACGCCTTCATGCGTGCAGAACGACCGCGACTTCCGCGTTCTGTTCTGGAACCGCATCAGCCGCAGCCGTCAGGGATTGTCCTTAGAAGACGTTAATTATCAATTGAGAAGGAAAGAGGTTTATACGATCAATGATACTCGGATGCAATTCTCTTATTGTGTAATATATTTTTAAAATATATTTGTGAAACACGAATTTCTCTTATTTGTGCGTCGGTTGGAAAAAAAGCGCGTGTTTTACGCGATGTAATGCAATTTCCTGCAGCGATGGTAAGACACGCGAGTGATTTTATAATGTGATAAGAAGCAATGCTCCGAAAAGGAAGACGATACTAATAAGTCTATATATATATATATATATATATATATATATAAATATATATATATATATATANATATATATATATATATATATATAATTATAAATTAAGTTATGTTAAATTATGTAACGTCAACAAACTCGTTTGTATTGTAACATAGCTTTTATCATTGTTGCTTCATCTCATTTAAATAGGCGGAATGTAATTTTCAAATTAAACGAGCAGAGAATTATAAAAGAACGTAATGAAAGTAAACACTCGTAATTATCATACGACTGAAAGAGAGATTCCTTTGCGCAAAATTATTTTAATTGCTGAACGTGAGGCCAGAACAATTTATGTAAATTTGTATTCAAAAGGAAAAGAAGAGATCTATTTAAATTTGGTGAGATAAAGATTTTTTGAAAGATTACGCGATTTCGTAATTCATTTCGCCGCTTATTCAGAGCTGGGAATGTGATGCGCAACGTTAATGAGAACCAGTGTGCGTTATCTCAAAACAAACTCGGTTTCTCCTCGTGCTCGGAGCAATGCGGAAAAGTGCGAGACGCGAAAACCGTGACGGCGATGACCGTGCGAGCGACCACGGTTTCAGCCGAGCTGATTACAACACGTAGGGAACCTTAAACAGAAGCGACCGTTACCGCCAGCCAACTATAAAATGATACCGAGAAAATGAATGCCTTCGGCCGCAGCATTACCGCGAATGAAAAACTGAACGCAACTTCTTCAGCAAAGTGTTTGGAAACGAACACTTGCGAAAGGTCGCCACAAGTTGTGTAGAACAAGTATCATATCGTTACACACTTCATTCGCTTATCGCGATTGTTGTAACTATATTTTGTACCTATAGCACAAAACCGTTTTGTGCAATTATTATTTTTCTGTCGTTGAAAATTAATGAATAATTTGAGACTACACGAAATCAAGACTGATAGTCTGATTTAGAAGACAGACATGTAGTTAAATCGAACAAGAAGAGAGAGAAGTGCAAGTAGGGCAGGTAGCAGAAAAGACAGAGATGAGGTACATAGAGGAAGAGTGAGAGAGATGGAAAAAAACCGTTACACCCCTCTTTCTCGGTCTCCGTTACGTTACGCGCTTGGAATCCTGACACTACGTGACCAGGTGACGCCAGGATGAATGACGAAGAAAAAGAATATTCTCTACTGCGTGAAGACCTTCTTGCAGGTCTTCACTTTCATCAGATCGCCTTGCAAAGGATATCAATGCAAAATGATACACAGATAAGTTGATAGAAATTTTCCAAAAAAAACGCACAATTCTCTTTACACAAGAAAAAATTACATAAAATTTCAAATTACCATGTACAGAAGAATTAATTTACATACAAAAATAAACATTCTCGCCATTCTCACATTAATACAATTGTTTGTGAATATAAAATATTTCTGTTCCTTTTTTTAAAAATAATCTCTAGAAATTTGTTTCTTTTAATTGCCGGAAGTAGCTCTCCAACCGGAAATTGCCGTCTAAAAATCGGCGCCCACGTAACTTTTCCCGCATTACGGACTTGACACCGGTTTCTTGAAACCAAGCTACAAACTTGCCGGTCAAAACTGGTTTCTTCACAGAATGACGAAAAAAATGGCAATGATTCGATCGGACTTAAATGGCTTCGCCAGACTTGTCAATTTGTCTTTAATTCATTTGAGAATGTCATTATTAAATCCCAAAAACATTCATAAAAATATAATAATTTATTAATTATTTTTAATGTATTTACTTGTAATTTGTTTATATATATATATATATATATATATATATATATACAAAAGTATTTATCTTTATTTCTATAAATACATTCTTTCTGATATTGTATAAAAAAACATTCGTTTTGTCATAAGAATATAAAAAGTATCTGAAACCCGATAACACCGACAGATTCCAATATTATCTCTGCGCGCATCACCACATGGCGCCAGACAAAAGAAACAAGCACGCGGTAATAGCGCTGCGCGAAGAAATCGTCATCGGAACGAAATCCAATCGATGACCCCGATTCCTCCATTCGCGTCAGATCTACTTTTCGATTTTGTATCTCATTTTCTCTATTATTGCTTTGAGCTAAATTAATCTTAAAAAAAAAATTAAATAAGTCTAACACACATTCTCAACACATTAGCGTTTAAACTTCGAACGTTGCGAGAGATCTGAAACTTATATCCGACAACTACAACACGTTAGATTTTTTCCTGCTGCGTAAAGAAATTTCTTCGAAATAAAAGAGAATTATCAAAGAGTTTTTCGATTAAAACATTTGTTCGTTGAAGTTTTATTAAGCAGATTATACAGTTGTTTATTTCGCAATTTTCTTCATTAACTTGCAGAAACTCACCTTTCAAAGTTCGCTCCCGCGCTGTCACAACACGGCTTATCACCTCATTGTGTCACGACACCGCACGTGCTATACTCTCGCAACACACTGTTCGGAATTATTATTCACTCAAACGTGCCTCACGAAACTTACGACGTAAGTATCCGCATGACGCACCTGCAGATGAGTAACTAAGGAGAACGAGCGAACTGCGGGCCTGATCTCTCTCTACTATCTCAGACCTCATCCGGCATCGGCGTCGTTTCGGATCGAAAGGAGAACTCAGACCGGTGTCTGCGAGGCAATGGACAGGTCTACACTGCATCCTGAAGAGGTATGCGGCCTCCGTCGCGCGAGAGAGTGGAAGGTATGGAGAGAGAGAAGCGCGCCACACGAAGTAAGGAGAAGCCTATAGTCTGTACCCGCTGTAAAAGCCGACGACCTGTAGGGCGAGTCTTTTTTCTCGCATTGCTAGTCGGGGTGTCGGCTGACCCTCGGGAGATTCTCAGCTCGCGACCTAACCTTCAGCTGCCAAAGGGTTGCGTCTAATCCCAAAGGTACTGGATAGTTGCGATGTAATTTCTCGATGATTGCGAAACGCAATGGAACAGAAGAAATATAATAAATAAATGCGAATCGAATTTTATTATTTGTAGTATTTCTTTGGGTCTTTGATGCATAGAGATTAAATTATATATTTGTAACAAATCATAGCGAATACTGTAATAAACACATGCAATGACATAACAAAAGAGTGGAGTTAATGAGAAGCGACACACACACACGCACAGACCAATGACAACGTGAAATTGCATCATTATCAGTTTTCCTGACATTTCATTTACTCTCTGAAAGCAATCTCGAAGACACCGTAACCTTTCAACATAATATTCTCTTCTCAGTGATTCTTCTCAAATTTTGAGAAAAATATTTTCTCACATACATCGACTGAGATTGATTCTATTCTTCAACGAAACGCTATTGAGAGAAAAACACTCGTCAATAATTACACCTCAAAGAGAAAACTTCTTAAAAGAGAAAGTCGCATTTTTTTGTTCAATGAAGCATCCACTTTCATAAAAATGATATTAGGTATCGTCTCGCGAGAAGTCTCTCTGTTTTAAGACTAATTATTATTGTAACTACTTAAGTTATTATAGTATACTTTCGCGAAATATTCTTATGGTGTGATAAAGAATTTTATTTCGACAATAAATCCAACAACTTCGAAAATCGCAACTCGATATATCATAGAAGCTGTAGTCGAGATCTCTCTCGCGGCAAGGCGAGCGCGTTTAACGTGTATGGACTATAAAAGAGCAACGTTTTAAAATGCCGAAGGCTCGGCGTGCCTCTATTCTCTCTCTGTTTTTCTTTCTCTCTCTTTCGATTTCTCTCCGTCGCACCTTCGGGGCCAGTGGGGATAAAAAGGACGTAAGGAAAAGGAGTATTCGTGAATAGTGGCGAGATCGAAGGAATAAGGACGACGGTGGAACCGAGAGAAAGGTAGAAAATCAATCAGGTAAGAGGAAGAGACCTCGCTACCGCGAACGGAGAAGGGGATTTGTACAGTTAGCAAAGGCCGCAAAGCGAGAGAACACGCGGCTCCACCTTCGACGGATACAGCCGACGGCACTTAAAGTCGAACACAGGAGAGATTGTTTTCTTCTCTGTGTATACAAGCAGGACAACGCGCCCGATCCAAGACCTAATCCAAGCTGCCCAGAAATAGGCGCCGGATTGAATTCTGGGTCTCTCCTAGATTGTGCGCGTGTCTCGGTTTTCATAACACACCGTGATGTCGAAATCGTGATGTCGTAACTCCTGAAGGATAAACGTATTGATATAGTTTACTATGTAAGATTTTTACTCGAATTATGTGGTATTTGAAAATTTCCAAAGAAAATAAAATATATTTTATCACAGTTGAAAAATTATATACAAAGAAAAATAGCAATAAATAAAATTTTTAAAAATTTTTTTCGATATTTAAATCTCTTTTAACATCTGACGATGGCAAATATTCTTGCACGTTGCGAAGCTGCAGAGATGCGCGAAAAGCACGTTGCATCCCGCGCGCGCGCGCGCGACCAGTTTGTACGATAATAAACTACGCACGCGGATAGCGAAGACCACGAAGAGCAGAGCGGCGGAGGCGTGGGAGAGATGATGATGCTGCTTTTACGTCTCTGATGCCAGCGTAAGCGCATCATCGACACAATCGCTTCTTTCTCTGCAACTCGTAGAACGTCGTTGCGAACGTCCTGTTACGATGGGAAAACTCCCGTGAACTAGTACATGAAGCACGGAGGGGTGTTGTCAGTTAGATAACCCACTTCTCACGCACGCTAGCGCGTCGGCGAAACCTTTTGAAAATTGGCACGATTCTTCTCTCGCGCGTAATTATCGCGAACCGATTGCGTCGGAGAATCGCTATTTTCAGCGGTTGAACGACCGCTGCCGGGTGTTGTAACATTTTCTTGGAAAATCAAAGAACAGATCTGACGAAACATTCATTTTCACTCGCACTAATTAGCGCGGATGAGTAGCGGAATAATTCACTAATTATTTAACGGCTGTGATTATAAAAAGAATTTTCTAACAAGAAAGAAGGGAACAGAAATATTAGAAATAACTGCACAAACGGCTGTTTCGCAGTTTGCAGTTATATTTCACGGATACCTGCAAAGGCAGTTGGTGCCAATTTCATTGATTGCCCTTCGCCAATAAATTATCCAATCAGAGCGGATCGTCTTTATCGCAGTCGAACCCTTTTTTTTTACGGTTCCGTTCCACGAGTGAACGCGATCGGCATCTATACGCCCCTTTTTTTATTTGATTTTCGATTCTACACGCCTCTGGGACAAATCTTTCGTGTAATTTCCAATATTTCCGCTGGCTGATCGAACATGTGTCCGCAACGGCGTCGATTTCACGGCGACCTTTTATCGCGCTGCGAATTTTCAAAGTGTGAAAAGGGTTGGACCTTCTCTTCTTTAAAGAATACACGTCTGACATCGCATAACAAGATGTATGTTGGTAAATGTCATAAAAATATAAGGTGGCGATTGTGAGTTCAAATTTTTCCAATATTGTGCGCTCGTAAAAATAACCAAAAAATATGCAACTAAATTATTTTTAATTATTACACGTGTGTATTCGATTTTCTCTCAATTACTTATGACAACTTGCACATTTTTCGCTCGTTACAATCTAACGATCATAAAATTAATTGTTTACTTCTTGCATCGTTGCGTCTTCCATGTGATTCAAAGACACATCGTGCCGAATATAGCGATGTAGTCTCGCGCGGAGAAAGTGGTTTCGTTCAAGCCGGTGTCGTGAGCGCGTTGCAGTAAAATCTTATTTAACTTCCGTTTGGGATTTAATGAAAAATTGCATTAACGTTCTTTTTTTAACGCAATTTATCTTGTCGTGATAATTTCAAACTTGCAACATTATTATTTTATTATTTTTATATACTAATTTCTATTTGAAGTCAATGTACGCGAAACACCTATACAGAGAAACGTACTTGTGCATCTCTCTCTTTTTTTTTTTAAATAATAGATAGTTTAACGTGTTTTAAAGAAAACACTGTGACGTAACAGCTATGAGATAGCTGTTACGTCGAAAGTGTGAATCTGTGTGTGCCAAGTCGGTCGATGTACATCTATCAGTGTACAATGCAGCAACCGTACGGAAAATTGCTACCGTGGAACGTTACAATTATGCAAATTTGTCGAACGGTACTGCGTAATCTCCTGCGTAATAAACACTCCATCTTCCATCATTTTTGGAGCGCAAGAGAAATCCAAGCGCAAAAATCGGTGGCGCGCGACGAAAGTGGTCACGTGACCACGCACACGCTGTGGTTTGTTGTGTTACACCGTTAATTGACACTTACAAAATTTTGTTGTTACACCTCACGCGCAATATTGACAAAATATAGAATTCAAATGTGTCGTATACCAAAGATTACGAATTTCCGATTCGAAATTTGATTATCCTACTTTTTTATTTTTCTCGCGCGAATTGTATAAATAGACAAGACATTTTTACATTTGTCCCCTAGAGTAGAGTAACACGTGTCACGATCGCGTGTCAATTCGCACGCGATTTCCGTCAAATATCAGACGCGAAGTCGAAGATCCGAGCGATCCGGTTTTACCGGAAAAAGCGAGCAGCTCGGATCTGTTTGTTTCGGTTGAACAAATTATTGACAGTACACTCAGAATGTGTGAATATCCTTCGATAACAAATCCCCGCGCAAACAGTCGACACGTGTTCTTGATATTGTTCGTTCCCGTGTGCGTTAGGTGCCAATCTTATATTATTCGTGATAGAGTCGCAATCGCGATCAAAAAGAACTCAGTGTCTCTCTCTCTTGGAAGCTCTATTAATATCGTTTATGAACGTAACATTCAAAATATCGTCGTTTTCGAGTATTTAAAAAATCCCAAAAGTATATCTTTATCTTCACGCTTTATCAATATCCTCTTACAAACTCATATTTCATGTCGCGTTATTAAGCATACACTTTTGATAAAGACGCTTTATAGTTCTTTTTCTCTAATATAGAACACGCACTTATTTACTAGATAAACTATCGTAATAAGCGCCGATCAATACATAGATTTTGTCGTATTATTGATTCTGTAATTTTGATTGAATGAAAAAAAAATATAATATAGTTTTCTCCATTTATCGTTCTTTATATATATATTTTTTTAAAACTTTACTTTCTGCAAAATTATATTTACAAAATACAAGTAAAATATTGTTGTTCATAAAATGCGCTAAGTGCTATAAAAATGACAAGTCGCGATTTTCATAGAATTCGCAATCTCGTTCGTTTAAATTTTCTTGTTAACAGCGTGAGGTTTCTATAGCAATGTGCCGGACATTATCAGCTGATTAGCGAATGTAACATATGGTCTCGTTGATTTTATTAGATTATCGAACACTTATTTGTAGTCGTAGAACGTGCTCGATCGTTAGTTGTGAGTCTGAGATACCAACCTTCTACCTCCTGAAAAAGTTTATAAAATTTGTAAGTAATATATTATTTAATTAATTTATTATATATATATATAAAAACACTTTCGTAAAAAATTTAGAAATCAGACAGCGAAAACATGCTCCAAAATGTTAGAAGATCTAGAAATCAGATAGCGAAAAGTTGCAAAGTGTTAGAGCGATCATCGACTAAATGCAAACGTATATATGTTTTACTTTGTTTCTAAGGAATTAGAAACGCGCCTGTTTGTGATTAACCCGTCGTACTTTACAGATAGACGGTACATATCAAACATATCTAAACACTACGGGGAAAAAAGGGACACGTTGCTTTAAAAAAACCAAACAATAAATTTTACAAAAAAACAAAATACAACACTCGATTTGTTCGTTCAATAACCTCGGGTTCCACACGTACATGATAATCTCGCAACGGTGTAATCGTCCTAAAAACCTCTAATCTTCTAACAAGGCTACATCGCTGTGGCACGCGTCTAAAGCATACACAAGAAGGAGGAGGAGCGAAGAGGGAAGTAGAGGTACCCCTCTATGGTGCTTATGGGGTGAACTCTCCCGGTGCCCCATAAAGCCTCACGGTGGCCCTGAGCTCGTGGAGGGGGCGAAATACCCCCGGGACGGTATATATGTTCTAAGAGCCCCTCGCCACATACACAGTACCAAATTGTGCCCCGCCTGGTTCGCTCCGCGGTAAATTCTTATTTTCTCGTTTCCCGTCTCGTTCGTCGCTCTCTCGGTCTCGCTTTGTGATACGAATTTTTGTTAACGTTCTCATTCGTCCCGAGATCTCTTTTGAAAGTGCAGTTCCTATCTCAAATTGTGTGTCATTGCAGAAAATATAAAACTTGCTACCACAAGTTTTTTAAAAAAAAAGCATCAAACAGAAAACTTATGATCATTGAACGTATCTTTGCGAATCAACGAAGTTTGGAATAACAAGAGCCATTGGATCTTGAGATGGTACGTGATTGTTCTTTTGGAACTTTAAAATAAAAATTATTTATTCTTCTTACCTGTGTAAAAAAAATTGTAAAAAAAAGTTTGTAACTGAATGTAAAGCTCTTCTGATACACTCAACAAAACTTATAAGATATATGATATTACGATATAAGAATATATATTTTTAGAGAGAAATATATTTTTGTTTATTTGTTTGTTTTTTCATGTTATCACAAAATTACGATGTTCACAACATATGACGGGAATAAAAGAATTAGTGTGTAAGGTTGCTCGGTCATTTTTGCATTGCAGCAAGACACGGTGATGCCGTCGGAATATTCCTTTTGTAGCGAGGGAGGCTTCGATGAACTCTCGAGCTCTTCTGATTCTGGTTTCGACGTGAGCTTTGAATCGCCGAAACACGAAATGCACAGCGACAATCTTTTTCCTCCGGCTAAAGAGGAGAAACGTAAAAAACCGCGGAACACTCGTTGCAAAAGTCCTACGCAGGTACATACACTAATTCCTTAAACTCCTGAAGAATCAATATAATCGTTTACACGCTTTTGAGATTTCTCTTATCTGTCTACGCTTTTTGTTTTTTGTTTTATCATCTTCTTCGCAAGACAATCTTCTCAAGACGCTCCGATGTAAATTCTCTGCCAACAGGTGCTGAGATTGAAGAGGAACCGGCGAATAAAGGCGAACGACCGCGAACGTCACCGAATGCACACCCTGAACGACGCTCTTGAACGTCTCAGGATGGCTTTGCCGACGTTTCCGGAGGACACGAAGCTCACGAAGATCGAGACGCTGCGATTCGCGCACAACTACATCTGGGCGTTGTCGCAGACGCTGGGTAATTCCGAGAGCGGCGAGATCACGGTCAACGTCGGCAATGTTACCGTCAGCATTGGCGAGAATGGCAACATGATCACTTCGTCGACCGGCAGCTGCGCGGTCGCGGCTCAGAAGAGGCTCGGACCGCAGCACCCCGCGGCCTTTTCTCCTTATCCACCTCAGGAGCGATTTGTCGCGCCGGAATGGCAGGAATACGATTGCTACAGCGACCAGAGCGTGAGTCCGCCGATGCAGTACCAGCCCTGCTTCGATCAGAGAATGTACCAGGTACATCGTTCTCAGCTGCCGCCGCCGCCGTCTCATCATCACATGCCTCATCACAATAATATGTATCAGTGTCTTTAAACGTTGACAGTGCGCGAAACAGTAAACACGTTCGATCCTCATACGTTCGAACGTTTGGTTTCTCTGTCTGTTAATCTTCGTCTTTTGTCTTTCTGCTAATTCATAACTAGTGTTATAATAGAAAGAGAAAGATTTTTCTTGGCAATTTTGAAAAAATTGAGTATATATGTTTATTGCTGCTGACGAGAAGTTCGCGCACTTTTCCAAAGAGCTAATGTGGTTTGTAAAGAGGAGAGATAATGTACTATGATCATCGTTATCTACTTTGTAAGAGAGAGTATTTTATTTAAGGAGAGTCGTCGCGCGGATTGGATATTTAGCTTAGTAGAATAAATCGAGATGCGCAAAGATACGTTTGCCGAAACCGACGCTTTTAATTCAAAATCACTACGTACGTTTTTATATGTTACTTTTGAAGAGTGAGCTTGATATAAATGAAGCAACAAAAAAAAAGTAAAACTATCATTAAACGTTAATTAGACGTAATTAATATTTAATAGATGGTTTGCTTTTAAACATCATACTATCTGCGTTCCTTTTGTTCTAGTCATTATTATTATTATTATTATTATTATAATTGATCTCGAACGCTCGATCTCATTTTTTTTTGTTCAGGGATATCTTATGTGTTTTAAGTTATTAAGTATAGAAATGTATACTACACGTTCGTCGGAAAGAGTGCTCTTATTGTAATTCGGAAAATGCCAATTCAGGGAAAATATATAATGTACATAAATTATACTTTTTGTCAATAAAAACATATTTTAAATAACAACCTGACAATCTAGTCTTTTTTTTTTTAAACATTCTTTTTGTATAACATATTTTTATTACAATTGTATTTATATTTTATTTAATTGTATAATATAAACGATAAAATAGTATATAAATACTAGAAAATATATAAATGCAATAATGTTTAAACTTTGTGTATTATTCGATAGTGTGAGATTAGAAAATTAGCGTGACATAAAAGTCAAATTTTATTGTTCACACTCTCCCACATATCGAAATGTTCTAGGATCCACTTTACAGGAATGAAATAGTTTCGAGAACGGACGGACACGTGTCGGAACACGCGTCCTGCGTTAAAGCTACCGCAGAGCAGATGTATCACACACAAATCGTGTCCGAAGTTAGTTCTACCCGTATAATCCGATGGATTACGCTAAAACATGACTGCAAAACGTCCGATTGACGTGACTATTGCGTAACTATAGTCACAGATTTTCTAATTAGCTACGACAGCCGAGTGATTTGTGCGCGTGATTCTTCTTCTCTTTATTTATTTCTGCGCAATTTCAAATCGCAACCCGCAATTATTATTTTATAGTTCATAAACTTTAACACGTATATGTAACGTCCAAAAAATTGATGCGCTAAGTTTATTACACTCGAAGAGAACAATCGCTCGTTTATTATGCAAAAGCGTGTCGATGGAGAAAGCAATTTACATAACGAGTGTAAGTGTGTTGTGCGGATATCCCCTCTCGTTGTAGCGTGACGACCAAGTGTTAGCAAAATAAATAGGCGAGTTCGATCGTTCGATCAAACAGCGAGCGAGAGACGAGAGAGGATCTGTCAAAACAGCCACCCGGCGCATCCTGAATATAAGGATAATATTTTCGTGTCTGTGGTTCTCGAGAAAATTTCACTTTACTTCCGAGATCCACTTTTCCACACCCCGCGTTCGCTATAATAATATTAGTCTATGATTAACTATTGCGACATATGCGGTCAGAGATTGCATTATAATAGGTACCGTTTATTTTACTACTTTTATTGTGTATTTGTAGAAAGAAAAGACATTTTTTGCGAATAACTTCAGACACTTTTTTCTATTATTAAAAACAGTAAAAATTAACAATTAATAAAGAAACTTAAAGGCTCTCTTGAAGTAACAACTAAGAAATGAATAAGAATAAGATCATACGAGCCGCTTTGCAGGATGTTATGCTGAAATGTTCTATTATATATATGTATACATATATATATGATCACATGTAAATTTTTACACGTGTTTTTTGAATTGAAATTTCAATTCTATTCGGGTATTCGGGGTCTTTCATACATGAAATGCAAGTATAGCATACTGTATAATTTTAAGAATTAAAATTTCAATTCAAAAAACACGTGTAAAAATTTACATGTGATCATATATATATGTATACATATATATAATAGAACATTTCAGCATGACATCCTGCAAAGCGGCTCGTATGATCTTATTCTTATTCATTTCTTAGTAAAAATTAAATTTTGTTTCGCTATAAACTGATAAGACTAATCGAGCGGATTGCTCATTCGGCAGCGATCCATCAGGACTCCGCGGAGCTGCGCGAATCATAATTTCCTATACAAAATCTATTTGCAAACAGCGTGCAAGCTGCGACGAATCCGTTAGCACGCTCGATCGTTTCCCTAAATCTCGCCAATAATAGTAATGCTTCAATGGCGCTATTATACGGACGATATATCAATGTGTGCATAGCCGCGCGCGACAGACGGCCAGCATCCATAAAGGTGTTGGATTTTGGGGGATTCAATCAGTTTTTGCCGCGAGCTTACACCCCGTGCTTACATTGCATCAATGCTCGTGTTAATAAAAAAAAATTTAATAACGTGTATAAACGACGCAACAAACAGTTCTATTGTGCGCGCGTCTATTTTACTATTATATATTTTCCAAAAAAAAGCGATTTTTAAGAAGTTTAAAAGATTCAAAAGTGAGAAGAAACAGTAGACAATATACATATGTATAATATTTCCACTGCTTTTTTTTACTTGTGCAACACATTAAACGCGATGATAAATTGAAACTTTAAGGTACATTATAACATTATAGTCTTTGTCTTGCTATTTTTTTTTATAATCCTCGATTATACGAAAGTTACATAAATGCGTAACGATCCTTTCCGTCGTTTTCCACAAGTAGAATATTTTTTGCACGACACGAGCTCGCAGACGCAGTGATTTCGCTTCGATCGACCTTTCGTTTGGTCGTTTCTGTTGAGTGCTCATATCGATCGCCACAGTCGGCCCTCATTGTACCGGCGCGCTGGTCTGTACGGTGACATACTGGTAGCTGACAGAAACGGTGGTTCCCCTGTTAAAGAGAAAGAAGAAGGGAGCGGACGGAATCGGGCACGGATACGGTGGCACGGTCATCAGGGGAGAAAGAGGGCGAGACAATCTTTCCTGATTCAGGAAAACTCGTGAAATTACCTTGACCGATCGTTGAGCACTTAATCGGAGATTAATGGCCGCGTCTGCCAAGACCGGGACTTCTCTCCGTCGCTAATACAAATTTTCCTTCGTCCTAAAAGTCGTCTTTCGAGTCGGTGCAAACGCGGAAGATTCAGGCAAGCATCGTATTTCCGCATCTGTTTAGACGTGCTGGAGGGGAGGTAGCGACCGGCTTTTCATTGCAAATCGGCATTTGCAGGCCTTTGTGGCAAACCACGAACAATACCGGTTACGCTACGCGTCACGTTACGCGCGCGCGATGGATCCCCGTACGCGTAAAACTCCACTATATAGAGTTTCTCCTTGATGATTCGTACGCGCTAAAATATGAAAAGCCGTATTTGAGCTGCACGGCCGGTCGGCGACCCTCGCCTCATCTCGTCCCGGATCATGAAATTAATTAGGACGGACCGCGAATTAATGTGCGCGCACTCCCTAGTCTTGCATGATGCATTGCCGGATAAACGCAAACCGAGGCATTAAGCAAGCGCAAATTACTTCTGCGATTTTAGGCGTGCGTTATTAACATTATTGGATGTTATTAACATTAGTTAATACAATTTATATTAATATATTATTAAATTATAATAAAATTTAGAGTTTCTAATATCATATACTCATTGTGTTGGAGCAGAAAGAGAGTGGCACACAATATAAAATATTATTTATTATTCTTTTCTAACGCTATATTATATACGGAGAGAGAATGACTTATTGTCGCTATGAAACATTATCCGAAAATCCTCAGTTTGCCGTTTTTTTTTATAATCACCGGTGTCGCGAAAATGAACGGTTTCGCAAAACCGATGACAGCAACTTGACAGGAATTGCAGCGTATACACCTACATACATGCAAATGCATTCACGTACGTGCGCGCATACGTACCCCGTAGTTTGACTTCAACGTTAGACTCATAGGGGGACAGATGTCTACGGGGGGCAGGTGTACCCCAGTGGTGCGCGTGCCAACCAACCCCCCGTCGCGCCACCCATTCAAGACTATAATTTACTTGAAGAATGCCCGACCCACAGCCAGGCATTCATCTCGGAGTGACGTGGGTTGCTGCTTTTAGGTTTTACAGTGAGGTCGCGAAGAGTCGATCACAGATCGTGAGTTCGATTACCACCCGCAAAACTTGTCAGGAGAAAACTGTGTGTTTGTAACAACATCAAGGTATTCAGCGAAATGTTACAATAATCTAAACAAATTTACGCAAATAATTCTTGAAGTAAATACTCTACAAAAAAAAAAAAAAAAATATCTTGAAATAAAAATCCCAACTCACTTAGCTAATTACGGCATTGCTCGGATTTAGATGCATTTTTGTTAACGACATCAATCGCCTTGACGCTTCCATCCTAGATTATAATCACATGTAAAACCGGGATTAAGCCCGCGTCAAAGTACTGTCGGGCAAATCATTGATTTGCCTTGCATTGTGAAGCGTGCTCGAAGCACCGCGCGTTGCATTTTATTGCGCTACTAGGGTCGAGCTTATGCAGGATTACATGCGCGCTGAGGATATATTTGATCTCTTCTCTCCTATCTATCTGCGTAAGTTTTATTCGAATCGAAGGGGCATGAAAAAAAAAACAGTCCATTTAAATCCTAGTAAAATACGACTTAGTAGACTCATTGACGCACACAAAAGTAGGTAGGTAATATTTACTCCAGGGTGTTCGCTCGATTCAATAATCACGCACTGTTGTTAATTTAAAATGTTTTATCAAAAAAAATATAATAGGTATTTATAAATAAAATTTTTTACTAGAAATCAAACAAATGATAATATTCCCTTACGAAAAAGAACTACTGGCAGTAATATATTGCGGCAGTGGCACGAAAAAATTACTGGCATTCTGTGTAATTGCCAGTAATATTCTCAGTGATTCCTGTAATATCTAATAATATTCTTATGTGATTGTCAGTAATATTTATATTAGGGTATTGATTTTATTTATATGTAATCGGCAGTAGTTCTTTTTTGTAAGGGTTCTGTACAGATTTTGCGTAATTTTTATCCTATACACCTTGCGCGTTTTGCCTAACCTCTGGAATTCGCCTTTAAAAAATTTCTTGAAGATGATGTGGATATAGAATTTCCTTTTCAATTTTTGAAAATTGCTGATCGAGCGATTTTCCTAACTGTTCAAATTATCCGCGAATAATAACTTGATACACCAATCGAGAACGATTGTTCATTTTGAAATCACTAAATACCTACTGCTCGCAACTTATAAGTAATTTAATATGATACACGGTTCTTTCACGGTGGATATTCAATAGGAAGAAGCTACTAGTCTTATTTTACGGAAACATTATTTTCTTGAATAGCGAACACCGTTAGAAACTGACGGTTAGTTGAGCATAAAATTTGACCGACGTTTAAATGAAATAAGTTAAACGAAAAAACTGAAAAGATTTTGAGAGAAATGGTTTGATATAACATAAGACTATATTGATTTTGAAGTACAAGTATCTTTGATTAAAAAATTTCATAAAATTATTATCTTTTTAATTTAATTATTGTCTGCTTTGCGTTTAATTATTGTTCACTTTGCACTTACCTAAATTGAACACAAAATCATTGGTTTAAGCGGACGACATCGTTGTTAACTTTTTCACGAATGAATACCAGAACTGAAATTGGCAAAAGGACATTTCGCGTGGATCCTTTTAAATATATTCAATGTTATTTCTACACTTTACACGGATGCCGGTCCCATAAGCAGTCAAGTGGTGCCGCGGCTCGTGCCCCACGCGACTCTTTCCCCGTTGCACCCGCCAAGTCGGTGCCCCGAAATCCTGAATTCAGGGGTTCCCCCTGCATACCCTGCGCTCTCTCGTCATCTCCCTTCAGTCACTAGCTGGCAGCTCATTAAACACCCACAGCGCCCTTGGTCGCCCCTCGTCCTGATTTAACTATTGTTTAGCACGCGTGTGTGCGTCGTCACCCACACGGAGCGGATTCGCCGAGCACGTGTACTGGGTGCTCGAAAAATTAATGGTACGTGAGAAGAAAAGTGTGCTCGTAAGCAAGAGGATCTTCGCGATGTGTATTCTTTAAACGGGAACAAGCAAATATATAAGAATTTCTAGGCGCGGGGAAGAATATCAAAACGATATCTTTTGAAAAATTATTAATAAAGGATCTATAAGAGCATGAATTTTGAACGATCGCCGGAATAAAGAGACACGGTTTGTAAAAACCGTAGGAAGCACAGATCTGTAAATTGAGAATTGTATAGATTCGGAGATCAGTGAATTCAAAGATCTGATCGGACTGAACGAAATATTTGCAGTTTTTTTATTTCGTAAATCGTAGCGTCGACTACTTCCAAAGTGTATAGAAGATTTTGGATCACCTTGTATACGGAGATGCTAATGTGTGCGCGATCAGAAACACCGTCACTACCACTGCGCGTTCACCATCACCAGCAAAGAGCCATCGCGAACGAGCCATCTGTCCGTATTTTCGTGTCGTACGTACGAATGGCAGTGGTTCTTACTTTGATGCACTCCGCGTGCGATGAGTTATGCAGACAGAGTGAGAAAGCGAAATTTCGCTCACGTTCTTTGAGCGATCCTTCGGGCTAGCCTCGAGGGATCGGCTAACGAGGTCGACAGCGATCGGGTAAATTTGTTGGCGCAATTGCTTTCGATTTAATTGCAATACCATTTTTTGTAATCAGATCTATTATTTGTGATCTCTGTATTATTACCAAATTTGTCAAAAGTAAAACTACGTAAGAAAAAAAAATTGGAAAGAGCTGTACAATAAGACTTAAATGTCAAAGGAATTTTATTTACAAATTTTAAATTATAAGTTTTGCGTATATAAATAAATAATTATATTTTTTTATTTTTATCAAAGAAAGAGAGAGAGAGAGAGAGAGACAGAATCTCTCGAAAATTGACTAAAAACCTTGGAAACCTCTCCCTAAAAGTTTCTTGAACGTTTCCATATTTTATACTGCGCGATACATATGTTGAGATTTCCAGCGCCCAGGCTTTTAATCATTGCTCATTATCTAGCTAAATCCGGTCACGGATATTGAGCACCACCGGAAATATACAGAAGTGACGTGTTCCCCTCCCAGTATGTACACCGGCTCGAACTTTGATTGCGATCGTTCAACCCTACAGCGTACGTATATATACCTCACCCTTTCGTCTTGTCGTCTCGTTCTCGCCATCGCCACCCGGTACATTATTATTTCATAACAATCACACCGCGCGTTGAACGACGGCTGTCTAATGCGACCAAGCGATGTAACACGTGACCGTGACCGATAAGAAACTCGTCATATACGTGTTTCGCGTTATAACAGAAATTGACGCGGACTGTGAGTTTTCTCTGTCATACGAACCGAACTCCTAAGAGCGTTTTTATTTTCTAATTATCGCACACAACCAAAACGGTAATAGGAGAAGATGGACAGTAGTAGTCCGTCGGTTTGTCCGGTTGTTCATCCGTCTGTTGAATCATCTGTCAACGAGTTTAAATTTCATCTGCGTCCAGCCCATGATAGACAAGAAGTTAATTAAATCGTCCGGTATTTATCTCATCCAAAGGACCGACAAAAAAGCTTTTACTCGCTTGGATGACAGTCCATTTTCACTTCCACTCTATCTATAAGACTAAGTCATCAAAAATAGTCGTGACATTATTTATTAATTAGACATTCAAAAATTCTCTGTTCAAATGAATAAAATATTATCGTATGTGTAATATATTTGTAAAGAAAAACTCAAGTGCAGATATTAAATATACTTTTTTTTTGTTCTGAGAGAAAAAATAACATGCGTGTGTGTCCCGTGATCCTACAGGTTGTAACATATTTGATACATTTATTTTCTTTCACACTCGAGAGCGCAGATTTTCTCACGTATGTCAGCCGACCGTATTCAGTGCGTCTTCACAAGCGAACGCTCTTGACCACCAGCTTTCTCGTAACCTGGGCCACCCCGAAATCCCGAAGAAGCGTGCGCCCTATTTCACGGTCGTTTCGTAAAACGTAGAACAAGAAGCCGGATCGTGGCGCGGCTCTTTGAAATCGACCACTTCGCGGCGAAGATCTGAGGCGAGCCGCTGTGAGAAAGGATTTTCGCGCTCTTGAGCCTTTAATTCCGCCTCTTTTCGACAAAATTTCTTTGAGAGGCGCGATGTATACTCTCTCTTTCTCTCTCTCTCTCTCTCTCTCGATTTACCCAACTTTCGGAAATATCAATGCGGCCGTTTGATCCTTGAAACCTAGCCGATCCGCCAGATCAGGCATGAGAAGGATCTCGAGAATAAGTTTTCTCATTTTTCCTTCCGACCGTGCACCCCTCGTGAGAGTGTATCAGACATCAATATTACGTCCGAGTAACCGTAAAGAATTAGAAATAATGAAGAAATATAGCATTGTGTGTGTTACGAGTGCACAAAATAAATAAACTATATATCAGATATATTGTAAAATAATGTGTCTCTTGTTGTTATCAACTAAATTTGTTAAATAACGAAGTAACGTAAAACAGTTAATTTATAAAAAAATAGAATTGTTTTATTACTATTATTTATTTTAAGAAGGAAAACAATTGTTTTACACATTTCTGTAGGAAGGAAATATGCATTCCATCGAGATACAATATGTCTCTTCCGACATATGTCTTCATTCCGGAAGCACTCGGCGAGGAACGAATTGTTAGGTACGGTCGACATTTCAATTTTTTATCACGCTTTGCTTCCGGACGATAGGAAAAAAAAACCTTTTATATGAAACAACTGCGTTCGCGCGGTTGACAGACGAATTTGCCGCACGGCCTAAGTTATGTATTTTCACAGCGGTTCGAAATGAGGGAGAAATGCGGCGTAGGAAAATCGAAGTCGCGACGACTATAACGAATTGATTAGAATGCGGTATATGGGGGCGCGCTCGCTACCTTTGTGAACAACCGAACGTGTAATTTCAAGCTACTTAACGAGATTAAGCTGCTTAACGAGATTTTCTTCCTGCTTGACTGCGAAGAAAATAAGAGAACTATTATATATTATATATAAATAATTATTCATTGAAACAAAAACTTGTAAAACTTATTTTATTATACAATAAAAAAAAAAAATAATAAGTTCCACATTTATCTGAGTTCCACATTTATCGGAGTAATCCTCTATGAGACAAAATTGTAATGCGCGATAATGTGACAGATTACGCACGCTATCATATGATAATTCTTTCCGGTCAATTGACTGAAATCATACCGCACTTTACCTTCTAGCTGCGAATCATCGCACGCGACACGTGTCAGCCACGTGCCGGAACAGACATCGTTACGACGCTTCTCCTTGCGCGTGTATTTGCTCACAAGTGCGTGTCAATTCGACTAAGAATTGTTCGCGAGTAACGGGTGTCCCGTTAAAAAAAGAATCGGATATTAATAAAATAATAGTATCCACTCGCGCATCTGTGGCGAAGTGTCACGTGGCGACACAAGTGGCTTTAAAAAGATGATCTGGCTAAAAAAAATGACATGGAAGAGAATATAATTTTAGATAAAATGTATATATTGTTGTGTTTGGACTAATGGGAAGATTATTGTTACACTTGGATGTGTTTTTATTAAAAACACATAAGTGTGGATAAATTACATATCGTTAATTATATCAAAGAATATTATAAATTATAAGAGAGATAATATATTTTAAAGGTAATAAATTGTCACAAATATATATATTATACAAATTACAAATATATATATAAAAGATGAGATAAAAAATAGATACGGCACTATGATGTAGCATTAGCCACCGCTTCTTCACGCCTTCGTCGTTTTTCCCACCCTTATCAGGCCGCGTGTCGACTTGTCGCACAACCGCCATTGATCTTCTCTTGTTAAACAGATACCACCGATTTAACGCAACGAACGGCGGTGGTCACGTGCGACTTGCTCCGCATGCGAACAAAGATTACGCAAGAACGAAGAGGAGTGAGCGCGCGAACCCGATGCCTTCGCCACGTGTCTGTATCGCCAAACCGAGAGTTCCGACGACGACACGTGTCAAGCGAGCAACGTAAAAGTGATGGTAATTGACATATCATAGCCGCGCGAGAGATTCTCGAGCCAATCTCGGTGGTTATGCGTCGCGGTCACACATGTGCGGCCAAATCTCCGCCACGTGTCTTCTCGGCTCCGACAAATTCATTATTTGTGACGCTTTGCGCACACAGAACAGAGAAATTAAGGCAGAACAAACACGTTTGGTTTATACGATACAATTTCGTATATACAACATATGTGTTGCAAACTGCGTTTTTATCAATTACGCACGAGATTAATTTTTTTTTTAAATTCAAACAGAGAGAAACGATTTAATTAATGATTGAAAAAAAAAAAAAACAGAAGATAGATTGGATGCGATCGAATAATGTGAAACGACATCACAGAGAGAGGAATCGCCGGAGGATATTGAAGCAGTCTGTCGCAAATGTTTGCAGCACGTGATGCGCCCGTAGCGGTTTGCTGAAGAGTTTAATCACAAAGCATGTGATTTATTAAAACGTGTTTACGCAATCAGTTAAGCGTAAAAACACATCAAATGTAGATGAGATAAAATAAATTTAATTTGAAGATTTTTGCGACAAATCTAAACGACAAAACTTGGTTATAAATATGTGTTAGAGTTTTTATCTAACCTGACTTGTGTAAGTAGACTTTGAAAACAGATGATTGACGAGATATGAAAAAAAAAATATATATATAAAGGGCGCGCAAAGAAAGATATTCGAGAAGCGATCGCAAACGTAACATCATTGTCGTTAAGTCTTAACGATTCATATTGGGGTCTCAATCGTTTTGTGCTTAGACTCTCGTCACAAAAGCTCGCTCTCTCTCTCTCTCTCTCTCTCTCTCTCAGCCCCTATGCGGATGATCATAGGCGCTCGTAGTTAAATCTGATTCAGATAACGGATCTCCTCCGTGTAAGCATAAACGAACACGTACCTAGCATTCAATCGATGAAACCCATGAAAAGGTCTGACGATACGATTACATTTCAAAGAGAAAAAACCCGATCAACTTCGAACCTGCGATAAAAATACACTACTGTGGTTACAAACAGCAAAGTTTAAAAACTAAAAAAAAAAACGCACTGTATTTAGTCAATTTTAATTCAATAAAAGCAACGTGTCCGAAAAAGTAATTTAAAACAAGGAATAAAAAAATAAATATTAAATCCAAATAGTTTTATATAAATCGCATTGTTGAACTTTAAGAATTGGCAAAAAATTAAATCGGTAAATTCGATTTCCGTTAGCGAAATGAAAAGAGTTCGTCGTCTGCAAGTGGTCCAGGGGTGAAACAAAGTGATCACATTAGAATCCACTGTAGATCTCATCGAGGTCGATACATTCGATCAGATATCTTTCGTGGTCCGCCAGGTGAGCCAATTCGAGCGAGTAACGCCTTTTGACGTTAACGCCAACCATTTCTCTCCCTCTCTCTTTTTCTCTGTCTCTCTTGTGCGTTGCACACACACCGTGAACGCGCGTCAATGTGTACGTACATATAATGGGCCAGGAGATTGTAATCTCCTGTGTGCTTCAGTTCCTGGTTACTGACGATCATTACTATTATGTTAGCACTCCTGTACTATCACCCCATTGTCTCATTTGTCTATTCAAGTCTTACTGTGAAAAGCACGAGGCCATCTTTTCATAGGTTTCGCATATCCTCTCCGGTTTTCCGCTTCCGCATCGATAATGAGATGACGATAATGGTAGAGAAAAACACTTGGACATTTAGTATTTTAAATTGTATTCTCTGCCGTATGTAACGTACAATTATTATTAATAATATATAAATATAAGATAAACGTTTTGATATCTTGCACGCGATATTTATATTTTAACTTATTTAATAACTACTTTTTTGTAATATCTCATATGAGAATCTAATTGATTGTTTACAGTTTTTTAAGATTTCTCATTTGCGTTATATAATCGAAAAAAAACTCAAAATTAATTCAGTCAAAACGTCAAAAAAGTTGTTTCTAATCTTTGTAAACAACACAACCAGCGTTTTCTCGTCTTCTATGCCATTTCCCTTTCAATTATCTTTTATTTTTATAAAATATGTATACACACACATATATATATATATATATGTATATACAGTTATATTTGAGTTGCACACCGAAGAAAAGAAAAACTCTGCTCGCCAAATTTCTGATGCGTGAGTCATTGCTTACAATAAAAATGAGATTTACCGACTCATCGCATCGCAAAATCCGAGACAGACCGATTCGGGAGACAGAAGCCCAGTTTCCGGAGAGTACTCGAGGGAGAACGCGCCTTTGTCCGCGCAGTTCGCGAAGATTCATCTTCTCCCGTCCCGAGGGAGTTTTCGTATATTATATTACCGGGTTGCCCTCGTAAGAGCGATCATTATCTCTTTAGGAACTCGGGACCAGGAATATGGGCCAAATAACGCTAGGAATTATCCGCTTTATTAATTATATGCTGTGGTTTTGTCAAGAGCTTATGCACAAAAACACGTAAATACGCACAAACATGTTTGACATAAAAGTTTCTAAAGTTTCTGTGTGTGTGTGTGTGCGGGTTACAATATTTTCATAAAATTATTTCTAGTTGTATTGTGAGAGATATTTAATACCTATAAACATTTTTAAAAAAATACAAAAAAACACTTTCATAATCTTAAAAAAACGCGCGCGCACGTGTTTTTCACGTCTGATGATCATCGCAGATGTTAACCGGCCCACTTGAGAACGAAGTGGTTCAGTCCGCGAATAAGTAAAACAGTTACCGTTGGCCGTGAAATAATAATACTTATATATATAATCAAAAAAAAAAAAGACTGCACGCGCTATTGCTCTTCAATTCAATTCTTTAGATAAATTAAATACACAGGGGTCTAGAAATGCGTTGAAAAAGATTCAATCGTCGAGTGCTTAGAGTACACGATACACACATACACACAATGTCATGGAATACGTTACTTGTACAGACTTTATAATTATAATAAATTAATCCCTATGATTAGAAGACGCTATGTAATTATATAATAATAATTATATAAGTACGCATATAATTATATCTTTTCTTTCTCTGAATGTGCAAAAAATTTATGTAGTTTTAATTTATCTCTCAGAGACGCCCTCACAGTCATACATTTTTTATCTCTCTTTTGCATCCCCTTCGTCATAAGTTGTCGAGGTCAAAGAAAAACACAGACTCCCAAAGGATCCGTTCCCCGTGCGCACGGGAAAAACAGGATGCCGATAAAAATCGCTAGATTTTTCCCCAAAACAAGATCCAGCGAGGCGGGGAGGACCTCCCGTTTGTCGTGTCATCCCCCTATGCGACAATCGTCCGCGCTCCGGTGTCTTCTGTGTGATCAGGGTACCTGTAACCCCCGCAGCGCCCTAAAAACGTCCTTTCGGATGAACGCGCACGCAGAATGAAAATCCCTCGCGTGTTGCACGATAACGCGAGCACGTCAGTCTACCCGCTTCTAGGATTATAAATTGTTGTCGTTCAAAGCACACGAACTGCTAATCAGACTTTAATTTATTCACGCACGTTGTCCCAGGATATTAATGCGAATGCTCGTAAACAACGCATATGAATTATCATCGAATAAAAATTGTTACTGTTTCTCAAAATTGAAAACTTTATTTGAATTTAATACGTTAAAAAAATACTCAAATCGTGTAAGATAATTTGCAAAAAACAAAATAAACCTACATATTATTTTGTTTATTATCTATCACTGTTTTATAGGTATAATAGCTACAGGTGTTGAATTACAAAAGCGCGAGAGAAGCTCTGCGTGTGAAAAGAATCAAAACCCTAAGTGTGAAAGCACCCTAATAAAACACATCTACGCGAGTTTTACTAAAAAAAAAAAAAAAAAACACTAAATCATTTTTGGAAAGCAACGTGGCAGCTGCGACAAGCCAACCGTGAAGGAAGCCGATCGAGATCGCACTTCTGGAAGACTGCCTTCATCGAAATGGAATATTGATTGGGTGTTTACCTACCTACGCGCCGATCACGCTCTTAGAGGTAATCAAGACAGCAAGAACAGTGGAAATATGCTGTCCTTGATATCTTCTCCACACGCTAATTGTTTATAAGAAAATTTAAATACTTAATTACAGGTTTTTCTTTTTTTGATTTTTAGCCACACAATTGTTCTTTAACTTTTTCTGGTATCAAAAGAAGCGAAAAAAAAAAAAAAGAAATAAAACGCCCTCATTCAACGTGACCCATTATCTACCAGAGAAAACAAACTGGTCATCTCTCGTTGCGCGCATTATATCCAGGCTGTCACGGTTGTAGAGGATTACACGTCGATTACGAGTCGTAATTTTAAACTCTCTCTCCCCTTCCTGGCAAGTCCGCAACTCTCTTTCTTTCTCGCTTGCTGGCTTTCGCGTCGCAACCCTTTGTGGGTTACTCCATGGTTTTACAATCAGTCACCCGTGCTGTGACACGGGCCGCCGTCTACGAAGGGGGTTGTCTCGTTTCGAAAAGCGGATTACGCTCGCTATATCTCGTTTTCTTTTTTTTTTTTTTTATATAAGTTCTCACTTCACGCCGAGTCGATCCCGACGATCTTGATGACTGCCAGTTCTTGCGTGATCGATTAGTCCAAATCGATCGTATCCTTCTTTCATCGATGAAGGATTTTCTTTTCCCTCGTTCGGTAGACGGGGAGATTTTTTGAACTTGCGGCAATTTTTGCTCGTCATTGTTTACAGGCAACCCTTTCTGTAAAAGGCGGATCTTTCGAGAGGGTAAGTTCGGCTTGTACAAGCGCAGTAACCACGAAGCTAACACGCGATTTTTGTCGAGAGTCAACACATCCGTTCTGCACGCTTCGCGTGTCGAAATGATGGTTGCATTTATCGCATGATCGTGGTTCAAAAAAAACCTCGACAAAATCAAACATACAGAACACATGTTGTGAACAAAAATAATTAATGTAAAACAAAACTTAACAATTTCTTTTAATAAATTGTTATCTTGATAATTTGTCTGATTTTTCTCTTTCCAGTCATCAATAAAAATATTAACATTACAGAAAAAAAAGTGTACAAACTAATTTTATATAGTTTATTTTAAAAATTAAAGCGTTGTTTTTTTCAATAGAGCAAATCAGAAACGCAAGACTCCGATCTCTCGTTACGTCGGGAAATATACTTGATGCCTCGAAAGTTTCGCGGTCCCCCAGTCTTTGCGCATTGCAAAGGTGCCCCCCGGCTTTTTTTCCGGTATGAATGATGATGTATGGATGCTGGTTCTGGGCACCGGGGGCTCGGTAAAGGGTTCCATTGTTGCGCCCTCCCCTGGAGAACGAACCCACTCTCTACTCCGCAGGGGGAGACCTTCGTGAAATATTACTGCCAAGCAACAAACTGCATTCTGCACAGACTGTATACTGTTAATTTTATGCCCGATTTTTTGCCCACTCCATTTCTAGCCCCTCCCCCTCTTCCTCACCCCGCATCTACGCGACAATGTTGTTGCGTGACAACAGCCCGTAACTTCGAAGAGCTCGATAATAAATATTCAACAAATATAATTTTCCAAAATTAAAGAGAACGTAGAAATGTGCAAAATAATTTGATGTCTAAAAAAAAAATACAATTGGTTCATCAAAGAAGATTATTAATTAAACACAAGCGCAGTCACATTACTAATGAGGCAAGAGCTGCATATCATTTCGTGGTCTGATCACTCTCCTGAGAAAGATGATACTCGGTAATCCGAGAAATAGGCAACCTTGCGAAAACAATGCATGACCGCAATTAATAGAGCCTGCGTAATCGGATGCACGCGCGCGCGCGCGTGCTCGACCCGTGCTTTCTATGCAAATTCGATCGGACACGGTTTTAGAGATTCGCTTTGGCCCTCTTCTCGTGCGTCAACAATACAAACGACTCTACCGACAATGGGAAATAATAAACCGTGATAAATAGCTGAGCAAATACTCCGCTTTCCTCGTCTCATTCTCTCCTCCGCTTGTTCTTCGCGTCGATTTCCAGGTGCGGCTGAGTTTGAATTCCAAAACAAATATGTTCGGCAAATACAAAGTGATCTATGCGTCGAAGAATAAACAAATATCGATATTAATTTTTCTGCTTAACGATGAGACCTGAGCTCGATTTGATAAAAGAAAAGCGGAATGTTTGAACGATTGTTGCACGATGCGCGAGTGTTAATTTCAAACAATTATTCGTGTTGAAAAACATAAATTTTTGATTGTACATTTTGGTAGCCGTATTTTAGCTCATTCAAATCGGACCAGGTGACTAGAGACCGAGAGACGAAATCCGTCACGAGACAGCAATTTCGAAGAGGCAGAAACTTGAAGAGGCAGCACTAATCAAAAGTGGTCCGCGGAGACAGATTGAGGGGCGCGCTGAAATAAATCAGTCTTTTGTTTTATAGCCCTAAAACGGCCGTTGAGAATATGTATGCAACGCGCGCGAAGAAGTGACGTCCATTCATTAAAACGCCCCAGCTGCGAGATCGAAAAGACTCCCGGTGTCGATTCAACGACGCCGGGCACAGCGCGATTAAATAATCTCGGCTATTGTGACAGGCATTATTTACTACGTACACTTATTTATTTCACTCGTATGCGCGCGAGCAAATTTCATCGTAACGTAACGTGTTTGTAAATGTTCATATTTTGGACTCGGAGAACACAGAGATATTGTAAAACACGCACACACATAATTATCCACATAATTAACCCACACACATATAGTATTTTCTAGAAAAAAAAACTCCAACTGTTAGTTCACTTAAAATAAAATTTGTCATGTTTTCACAAATAAAAATGAAACACGCGCTTTGTTCATTAGCTCGTTGCTAAAAAAAATCTATTCTCGTTGCGTATTCTGATATGAAGAGCAAAATTAACGAGAGGAGAGATAACGCGTGTTGTATCTAAAACGAGAGCGGTGTGACGTATGAGAGATGTCTTCTTAGCGAGAAAGATCTCTGCACTCTGACACACAGCCCATAGATACGTGTCCGCGCGAGATTGTCTTCAATGCTTTTCGCCGAAATTGTTACTCATGAATGTTGCAAACATTTCGCAAGTTGCAATGGTGCGCGAAAACCAGTGACAAGAAAGATAAACGTAGAGTCAACGATTATATATAAAGTCGGAGTAATTTAGTCAAGTATTTATAAATGTGATATATAATGTAATATTTGTTTTATAAATTTTTCCATATTTAATAAGCAAAAAAAAATTACAAGTTTAATAAAAAATTGCGTCTCGTACACTTTTATTCTATTCTCTTTCAAAATCTATTTTAAAATGTATTAATAAAAACTTTGGGAATTTCTGATACTGTTTACTTGGGAATCCCGTTCAGTTCTCGATGAAAAATCGATATCTTCGACAAAAATCCCGGTGCACGTAGAACGAAGAAGTGTTGCTAAGTATAATTATTGCGCGGGCGCGGGTCAATAATCCGTGCCACGTTGCCTGGCGACGGTATTCCTACTCTGAACCTCCGGAACAACCGGCGCGAAGTGCTTCTCTTCCTTCTTCAGAGCTGCTCCAGACTCCAGAAGCTGACGAGCTTCTTCCGCGCTGACACAGAAACGGAGACGAAGATCTTGTACTCCAATCTCAGCGACTGATTCCTTCCATTGTGTCATTTATGCGTAAAGAAGCGAACCAACCAGGTACGAGACTAGCAATTCCAATCTTCTTTTTATATTTATTGAGATTTGTACGTTTGAAATAGGGTCTAATTTGTTTGCGGAGGAAACACGTCACGAATGCGTGAAATATCCCACATGCGCGGGAAATAATTCAAAATCACATTGTTAATATTACGATGATCTTTACACCTTGCATGTGGTTTGAGAGCATAATTGCATTGCGGCTTTTGACATGTATTTTTTACTTGTTAATTTGTCAACTTAATTTTGATAAAAAAAAACTTCAAAAATATCACAATACAGTTAACATAAATTTTAGTGTCTACAATATAATTACAATAAAATCAAATTTTTTAATTCTTGATAAATTTTTTAACGTTTTTTTTCTCACATTTCTTTTCTTCATTAATCTTTATTTTAATATTCGTTACTTATAATTGCGCACTGGCATTTTTCCTATAACGACAAGCTGTATCTTTTCTTCTGTGTATACAGCGACCTTTAGATATTTATATCGTTCTCAATTAAAGAGTGTGTCACACGATAAATAAAACTAACATTTTGTACATTTTTCTTATATATAAATATATATGATGACAGCAGTCGCACAGCTTATGTAGTCACTATTACAATCTTCCTCTGCTACAAATTAACAGAAATAAGTACCTGGAAAAGTTATCGCTTTGGTGTACCGCGCTCTCTATTAAGTCATATGTGTGCACGCTATCTAAATTGCGTCTCTTAAATTAAGAAATTCCAACATTTTCTGTTTGCAGAAATTGTGGTGCAGTATGAAGGAAAAAGACGAATTGACCGAAAGCGCGTGTGCGTCACTGAACGATGGATCATCACTTGTGAAAACTTCTGAGAAAGTTTCTGAATATCGGTGGATGTCATTCAGACGATCGTTCAGCAATACCTTCGAGAAACTGTCCGGTGTGAAAACGAGCGACGTGTCAAGTTTTGAGAAATTCACTCAATTTCTTTATCGTCCGACTGATCCAGCCAGTCTGGGAATCGCTCGAGCTCTATTTGGTAATGACAGAAGAACTAGACACAATTTAAGACCTATTAAAGCAGTGATGAGAATTAATAGCTCGAGCCAATAAAAGCACAACTGTGATTTTATGTTGCCCGTAGAAAAAGTTTACATATTGTTTATCACACAGGGTTTATTTGAATATCTGTGTAACATCACAAACTTTTTTTTATTGTCATTACAAATGAGGCCGTTTTAAATAATGTGTAAAAATGACTATTTTTATATAATTTTAGTCATAAATAAATACTTTAGTGAAAAAATTTTTTATCTAACTGAAAGTTCGTTAACGTTGTTTTTTTCTTCAGGACTATGCATGGTGATAGACATTGTGGAGGAAAGAGGATTCGCAGATATTGACTTAAAGTGGGGAGATCCATGGGACTGCCATTTTCCATTGATTCACGGAATGAAACCGCCGTCTCTATCGTGGATGATAATAATATACACGGTGATGTGGATAGGCGCTTTTGGAATCGCGCTCGGTTTTCACTTCAAACTCGCATGCGCCTGTTTTGTATTGCCTTACTGGTACATCTTTCTTTTGGACAAGAGCTACTGGAACAATCATACTTATCTTTATGGTATAGTAGCTACTTTGTTCTGGGGAACGGGTGCTAATAAATATTAGTAAGTCGAAAATCTGCTGTTTGTTGTGTAATCGCGACCTAATTACAATGGAAACTAATTACAATTGTAAAAATTAACACACTGTTTTGCAGCGGTCTGGATGTGAGTAATACAAAAGAAAACAGTAATTTCGTTCCATACTGGAATTACTTTATTCTTAAGTTTCAATTTTTCGTGCTTTATTTCTTGGCCGGTTTGAAAAAATCCGGAAGAGAATGGCTCGAAGGCTACTCCATGATGAACCTGTCCAGACACTGGGTTTTCCATCCATTTAAGTAAGCAGTTTATTTTCATTATTCGACACGAAGAATAAAAAATTAAAAATTATCAAAATCAATAATAGAGCAATTTATTGAAAATAAATAATTTCTTTTAGCATATTTTTAAAACCTGAACAAACGGACTTATTAATCGTCCACTGGTTCGCCTTTATCTTCGACTTGTCCGTTGGGTTTTGGATGCTGTTCGAAAAAACACGAATACCGGCCATGATATTCTGCACCGCATTTCACTTTATGAACTCTAGGCTATTTAGAATAGGTAAGTTGATTCGAACACACTAAACAGAATACTTTTGAAATGTGATGATATGAGAGTAATTGAGAATATTGTTTCCTCTATAGGGAAAACCTATAAGATTTCAATTGTTTATGCAAAAATATGTAAAAGAAAAACTTGTGAGAGAAAAATTTTTTTCAGGAATGTTTCCGTACGTGTGTATGGCGACAATGCCGCTCTTTTGTCGAGTGGATTGGCCACGTAGATTAGAACTTTACTTTATTGACTGGAAACAAAAAATGTTTTCAACTAGTGAGAATACAAATGACATAAAAGAGAGTGAGACTGATAGTCAAATAGAAGATTCTTTAAACTACAACTCAAAGAAACACGACGAAACGACACACGAAGGTACAAATACTTAATATTTTTTTGTACTATGCGTATTATTTTAATATACATTCTGATATGTTAACGTAATACTCTTTTAGAGAAAGAAATTTTAGAGACAGAAAGCGAGAAAAATAGTAAAAATAATGTCGTTAAAACAGAATCTGAAGATGCAAGCGAACAAGATAACAATACACAATTATTTCAAAAGTTAACTGAATCCGTCGAAAAAGAAACGACAAGTGTTTGCGAAGAAGCCCGAGAAAATCAGCAATCGAAGTCATCGAAAGTTACAAAAAAACAGAAGTTCGTTGTGTCTCTGTTGCTGTGTCATGTTGCGATGCAGTTTTTTCTACCGTATTCGCATTTTATATCAAAGGTTTCAAGTTTGTCAAAGTTACATTGTCCACTACTGGCTCTTAAGTATTATTTCTAAAAATAATATGTTTAAACGTTTTCTCTTTATATGTCATTTCAGGGCTACAACAATTGGGTGCCCGGTATGTACGGTTATTCCTGGGACATGATGATCCACGCCTGGGACACGATACTCGTAGTAATTAAAGTGCACGATAACGCAAACAATGAAATTCAATATTTGGATCCCGAAGCATGGGTGCAAGGAGACCGATGGGTGAAACACGGGGACATGGCGATACAATACGCGCAATGCTTAAAGGTTTTTTAAAAATGCACGCTGTTTGACATTTTTGCCTGTAATTATTGAATATACCATCTATCACTTGTCTTATCATAATAATATATATCATTTTTGCGTGTGTTTAAATTTTAGGATAATCTGATGCGTCGAAAAGCGGAAGTGACGAACACCAATCAAT
Source organism: Pseudomyrmex gracilis (assembly GCF_002006095.1). Lineage (NCBI taxonomy): Eukaryota > Metazoa > Arthropoda > Insecta > Hymenoptera > Formicidae > Pseudomyrmex > Pseudomyrmex gracilis. Next base: position 37,931 of record NW_018020911.1, on the reverse strand, counting down.
GGTTTGAGGATAAGGAAAAGTGGATGAAACTGTCCACGAATTTAAGCATCTACATGGATGTGTGGTGTTCGCTGAACAGTAGATTTCAGCAGAGAGTGTACAATCCAAATGTCGATATGTTGACAGTCGATTGGCATCCTTTGAAGCCTATTACGTTTCTGATGCCATTACTCACACAATACAATTCGTATCGGTATGTCTATATTGATGACTGAACTAATTTTGATTGTTTACAAATACTCGAGGAAAAAAGTCTTTTATATATAAACAATTATTGTGTCTGGTTACGTTATTGTATATATTAAATATAATCATATATAACCATCTTAATCTCTTACATATATGTAACTAGATGTAGAATTTGCTCGCATATAAAAAAACTTTTTTTCTCAGATATGAGATGGACAAAATTCAACAACACGTTTACACATGGTCGAATTATACGGACGTGTTATTCGTAGCTGATTTTCCGGGAATGTATCTGGAAAATTACATATCCAACGACTTCACGAATGTTTCATTGACCGTGCTAGAGGGCGAGGTAACTTACAAAGAGGAAAAATCGCCGAATGATACGATTACTATTTCGAAGGGAAGATCACTTCCAGTGAAAACAGGAATGTTTCATCTAGTGAACACCACGAGTTCCCATCCAGCATGTTACATGTATACTTATACTAATCAAACGAAGCAGCAATTAGATAGAGAAAGGTATTGCGATATAATCTGAGTGTGCCTTTTGTATGATATTGCACAATGTAAATATAATATTTTGTAAACTTGATTCGTTTTTTCGTTTTTAAAACAATTACAATTTTTAAAAATTGTAATTTTTAAAAACACTTTTACCTTATATTTTTTCCAGAAAGAACTCTGCTCTACCAGGAGACACGCTGCCGCTTCTAAGAGAAATTGATAATAAAATAACTGCATGGACAAGAGTGTTCGCTCATATGGCAAATGTTTTTTTTCAACTTGGTGTATGACGTTCCTATGACACGACGAGTGCGCGACTACACGTTAACACTGTTACATATTCTACATATATGTTTAGATGATTTTGTAGTGGAACATTTTATGTGTGCTTTTTTTGAACAAAAAGTAACTCGTCATTTTGAATCTCCAGTTGGATTAAAATACTTCATATAGATATATGCGTATCAAATGCGTTCTTAAAGTACGACATTTGAACAAGTGCTTTGCTTTATCACTTGGCATATGTATATATGAATACTTAATTACATTATCAAGCTGCAAATATATGGTATAGTTACATCTTACATATTATTTTTTATATAACTTTATATATGACACGATAAGTAAAACATATTTATCTTGAACATGTTTGTTTGTTTGCGACGAAAGTTCAGTAGTGATCATCGACAAAATCGCAAAAAGAAAATCGAAGATACAATCCGATTCAAGTTCGTATTTTGTGTCTCACAATTTTCTCACAATATGAAGACATATAGCTTTTTTTTTTAGTCTCGTTCTATTCACGATGAAAAAATAAAAAAAAAAAAGTATTCTTGCGTTTTTGTTGTTTTTTCTGATTTTTTCGAGATATACGACGATAAAGTTTCGAAGTGAGAAATTTACGATTAAAGAGAATCAGTCATCAAACTGCATAGAGTAAAGCCCCTTGCACAATGGAAGGAATAGCGATAGCGATAGAAATAACACAGTTTTTAACATAGAATTTCAACTCGTCGGAAATTTTATCGCTATTGCTTATTCCGATTTTCTGATCTGCATTGATACATGTGTAGTTTTGTATGTTAGATTCCGCTGTTCCTACCTTTATTTTTAAATATAAACTCTTTAAAGCCCCTTGCACAATGGAAGGAATAGCGAAAGCGATAAAAATAACAAAAGTTTTAAAGAGTTTATATTTAAAAATAAAGGTAGGAACAGCGGAATCTAACATACAAAACTACACATGTATCAATGCAGATCAGAAAATCGGAATAAGCAATAACGATAAAATTTCCGACGAGTTGGAATTCTGTGTTAAAAACTGTGTTATTTCTATCGCTATCGCTATTCCTTCCATTGTGCAAGGGGCTTTAATGCTTTTATATTCTCGTTTAGTCATGAAAAACCGAATATCATGATTAGCCACTACACTGAAATTTGAGGTTGGAGATTCGAGATCTAAAGGGCCGTTTACAATAGGAGTAGGCAGTATAGAGTAAGAAGTAAGGTAAGGTTCTTGGAGTTATTTCATTTTTGTTTATACAAGTAATTATTTCGCATTTTTTAACACACGTCTTTCATTGGCTAACAATAAGGCAGTAGACAGTGCGAAATGGAAATTGCCCATTTCGTAATTCTCTCTCTCTCTCTCTCTCTCTCTCTCTCTCCTGTTGTTTCTTCACCGAAAAATAGTTTACTCTCTACTCCTACAACCTTACTATCTTCATTGTAGACTAGCCATAAGGCTGCGTTCAGGGAGCACGCTATCAGCGCTATTGCGTCATTGGGTGCGTTCAGACAACTCAACAGTTGCACAACGGTTGAGAGATAATCACTTCTGATTGGATCATACTTTTGGAACCGCAGCAGATTTTGAAGAATAGTCCTATCATAAGTGATGATCTCTCAACCGTTGAGTTGTCTGAACGCACCCATTCTATCTGTGTTTTACATCTAATGAGCAATAAAGATAGAATGATGCAACAGCGCTGATAGCGCACTCCCCGAACGCAGCCTAAGGCCTGTTCTACAATACACTCGTAAGCCGTAAGTCATCAGAAATTGACCATTCACAGATAAATCACAGAAGAATAATCGATTGTGATTGGTCAATTTCTTACGACTTACAGCTTACGACTGTATTGTAGAACAGGCCTAAAGCCTATGTCACACTACGGATTGGGATTGAGATTGGATTGAAATGTGACCAATCAGAAGAAAGGAAACCAATCTTAATTTTACTGATCTTTTTTCTGATTGGCCAAATTGCAATTCAATCTCAATCCTAATCCGTAGTGTGACATAGGCTTAAGAGCTGAAATTTGAGATTGGAGACGAGATCTAAGATTTGAGAAACGACTATGAATTTGGACCTGAGAGAGCGGCCACGGTCATAGAGTTTCTGCGATAGCTTTTCGTGGACATGGTTCAACACGTTGAACACGTGTTTGTATTTTCGAGTTTATCATTCTTTTGAAAAGTTACTCGCGCGTGTGTTGGTATAATGAATAAAAAACAAGAAGTGCACCGTCCAGGTGCTTTAAAACAATTCAACAAAAGACATAAAACCGGAAGACATCGCAGCAAAGGCGCTATTAATAATGAGTTAAAAGGTAAAGCTTTAAGATTTCTGCGTAAAATTAAATACTGTGTGTGACAGTTCGTCTATAGAACTTTTATTGCTTTTTTCTATTTTTGTCATTTTTTGTCATTTTTTTTTCTAAATCTTATACATCTATTTTTGTGCAGGTAAACAAAATGTCAAAGTTTTATCAAAACGTAACAAGAAACAACTGCAGAAGGAAGCACGTAGAAATCAATTGATACAGATCAGGAAAAATAAACGTTCAGAAGTATTAGACCAGAAAAGACATCTTGGTGGTACAGCACCTTTTCTTATCTGTATTATACCTTTGCAAGAAGACATAGATATACAGAATATTGTGTCTCTTGTAACTAGTATGAATGAAGCTGCTGAGATTGTTACCAGTTTAACTGGAGTTGTACATATAAAGTATGTTGTGAAATGATAAGCTATAAAAACAGATATATTAAAAGTTAATAATTTTTATTTAATAATCTTTTAATTATTTAGTGTGACAAAGCTGAATCAAAAGTTTTCCATTGTTGTACCACCAATAGGAAATACTTTTGCAACATTAGATGCAGCCAAAGTTGCTAGCACAATACTATTTATAACTTCTGTCACAAGTCAGACAAATTCTGTGGAAAAAGAAATTGTGGATGATTGGGGCAAGGAAATAATCACAACTTGCCTTGCTCAAGGTTTACCTAGTACTATAGTGGCGGTGCATAATATTCAAAAACTTCATATTAAAGTAAGTAGATGAATTCATCGAGAACACAAAATTAATTGATTATTTAATTATTATTCAATTTGTTACATACAGAAACGTCAAGAGTATAAACAGTCTGTACAACATGCACTTTTGAAATGGCTTCCCGAAGAAAAAGTATTTGAATTAGACACTGTAAATGATTGCTTGAATGTGTTACGTCGTGCTGGCACACAGAAACAAAAACCTATATTTTACAGAGACATAAGGCCACATCTTTTGGCTGATGATATTGCCTTTGAAAGTAATGAAGTATGTGTTTTTAGAATGATTGTACATATATTACATAGAATACGTATATAGAGAAAAAAAAGTGTATGCCAGAACTCTTGCAAGCCTTTAACTTAATAAGCATATATAATTATTCACTTAGGATACCTCAGATTTTGGAACTTTTATTGTTACTGGATATTTGCGAGGTACAACACCGTTATCTGTTAATGGTTTGGTTCATGTACCAGGTATCGGAAACTTTCAAATGTCAAAAATTGAGATATGCCCATCTGGATTAAATGACAAAGTACAGTGGATTAACTGTAATACGGAAGTATTACTGGCAAATCCTGAAAAACAGGTTTGTATATGTCTTCAGTAATTAAATGTTTCAATATGTATATTAAATTTGTGTGTTATTCGAGCAAAAAAAACCATTGAAACAATTTTTATAGGAATCGCTCGAGAGCGAATGTATCCCCGATCCAATGGATGCTGAACAAACATGGCCGACAAAAGAAGAATTGGCTGAAGCAGAGGCTAACGCAAAAAAAAAAATTGTAAAAGTCGTTCCGAAAGGAACATCTGAATATCAAGCTGCGTGGATACCAGATGAAGAAGGAGGTATATTATTATATCTTTTCTCTTCTGATGTTTATTTATTTCTTTTTTTTTTTTTTTGTGTAAATTAGAAGAATATTTAATTGACTTTATTTGACTTTATATCTTTGTTTTACTATAGAAAGTTTAAGTGCGTGTTCGGACAATGAATTTGATGACAATCATATGAATGTGGATACGGAGACAAAATCTGAAGTGGATAGCGATAAAGATATGGAAGATGACGAAGAATATGAAACTATTACGGTATCAGAAGCACCGGATCAAGAACGCTACGACCAAAATATCAATACGCTCGAAGAAACACAAGCGATGGAAAAGTTCAGAGGTTGACAAGACTATTTTTTAACATTTATGTTTCTTTACTACGTTATTTTTATTTTGTGATATAAATTTTTGTTTATCTCGCGTAGAAGCAAAAATGGATAAGCAATTTCCGGATGAGGTGGACACACCTCAGGATACACTTGCTAAGATAAGATTCCAAAAATATCGAGGTCTCGAATCGTTTCGCACTAGTCCGTGGGATCCGAAGGAAAATCTTCCTATTGATTACGCTCGAATAATTGAGTTCGCGGATTACGATCGTAGGCGAAAACGTATTTACAAGGAATGCAATGAGCGTATCACTAAGAAGAATGAAGATGTTGATGAAGAAGTTATGGTACGTGTGTTAAACTTTTTCTGCTTTTGATTATCAATCTTACACAATTATTTATTTGTGTTTTTTTTTTTTTTTTCAGCCAGGAGAGTATGTAAAACTTCATATTGCTCAGTTTAGCAGGCATGCGTTTAAAACGCTAGCTACTGTAGAAAATTATCCGCTGATAGTAGTTGGTTTACTTCCGTATGAACAGAAAATGTCTCTTCTAAATGTCGTGCTGAAACATTCGAACAACTACACGCAGCCAATTAAATCGAAAGAAAGATTGGTATTTCAATGCGGATTTAGACGATTCACGTCATGTCCGATATTTAGTCAACATACAAATGGCATAAAGCACAAAGTACGTAGATGAAAATTGTTCTATTTTATTTAAGTAGAAAGACATTCATAGGTTCGCACATGTTTTATCATAAATAATGAATTTGTCTGTTGTAGTATGAGAGATACTTTCATCCTAACAGCACTGTCGTCGCTAGTATGTACGCGCCAGTTACTTTTTCACCGTGCCCAGTTCTTTGTTACATAGAAAGTAAAACTGGCAAGCTGGTACGTATTACAGATGATATTTGTTTGTTATAGTATATAACATATTTGTTAGTAGTATATAACAAAGTTGTTCCGCATTAAAGAGAAGAATGTCAATTTTATTTATTAACGATAAAATTTCTTTAGGAACTAGTTGCGACGGGAAACGTGTTGTCTTGTAATCCTAATAGAATTGTCTTAAAAAGAGTCGTTTTAAGTGGTCATCCCTACAAGGTGAACAAGAGATCTGTGGTTATGCGCTTCATGTTTTTCAATCGTGAGGATATTGCGTGGTTTAAACCTGTCCAGTTAAGAACAAAATATGGACGTAAGGGTCATATAAAAGAGCCTCTTGGTAAGTGATCATTTAGTTCTAAACGAAACTGAATTTTGAAAAATTTATCACGGCTGTTATTTTGAGCGTTTGTTATCTTTGCGATTTTTGATAGGTACGCACGGACACGCGAAATGCATTTTCAACGGTCAGCTTAAATCACAAGATACAATTTTAATGAATCTGTATAAGCGCGTATTTCCGAAGTGGACTTACGAAATATATGATTTATTGAAATTTCGTCAATCCGAAGACATGATTGTAGAATAATCTTTATAACAATAAAGAGATTACTTGATAAAGTATGTTATATTTTAAATGTATTTCTAGTTTATATTAAAAAACATGTTGTACGGACATTAACACAGTTTATTAAATATTCTCTCTAAATACAACTCACTTGACTTCATCGTGTTAAAATTGAAACCTTGTTTTGTACGGAAGATCGAAAATGTGGTCAAAAATAGTAGAGATCTATTTTTGTTTTCCGCATTGGGACTGCATTAGAATTGTGACTGGTTCATGAAGAAAAGACGCGTCCTCAATTCTCCACATCTCTAACGCTCCAGAGAAAAGAACAGATCTTAAGACCATATCAGACCTAATCGGAATACGAATCGGAATTGAAGAAATGGGAGTTTAACCAATCGGAACGAAGTTTGCTAAACATGGAACATGCTATCTTTATTCTGGATTGGCTTTGCATTCTTTACTACGCATGTCTCCGGTCTCGACATAAGAGAGAACCAATCAAAAGTAGTCGCCTAACTGAACCGTTTCTGTAACATCGAGGGTTTCTTTTCACGCAATTCCCACGTAAAGCGAAATCTAGCGAAAAACGAATGAAACCTACAAGACGTTTTACTCGGCGGAATGATGTCAGAGATTCTATAAACGTTCGCTCGGTTGCGCGACGTTTGCGCAGGACACGCACTTACAGGGCGAGATCCGCGAAGATCCGACCTAAAAAGAAAAGACTTGGCTAAGAGTTTGCGATAAGTCACTGACTCACTTCCGCTCCGCTCTCTTCTACGTCGCTCGCTACGCAACAAAACACATTCCGTTTGGGGAACCGCCTGCGTACACTGCTATATACACATAAAAATCCGCGTGTGTGACGTATATATCATCTGTCAACTTTCTTTTCAAGTTGCTGTTCCTTGACAAGCAACAGAACAGCATCCAACAATGGTGAGTAAAACCACGAGAAAATTGTCGAGCAACACGACAGCTGTCGTAACGAGCATGCGTCTAAACGAGTCATTGCGTGTGTAATTCGCAGGCGTCCTACTCCGAGGATCAGCTGGCCGGTAAGTGAAGGCGATAACTGCAACGAGATCGAGAGACGAGTGAGCGAGAGGGACCCCCGATAGTGGGTCCACGCCGCGCTCTTCTCTCCGGGGTTTTAATTCAGGTCAAGAGTATCTTCGCCTTTTTAGACACAGTCCCGGTACACACGCGCGTGTCCCTATCAACGATTGCCTTTTATGGCACGGTATTTAAAAATATACAGTCACTCGTCGTCGGGTGACTTAATCGCGCTCCTACCTACGTCAAATAAGTCTCTTGCCGATTTATTCGCATTTCACTCCCAACTAGAAATTGATCGTTCAGAGAACATTTTATATTACGTGCAGTGACTAGTGACAAAGTTTTATATTACCGCAAAAGTGCACAATGTATGTCTACAGTTATCAGGAATTGGCTAATAGAATGATGTCATCTATGGAGGGTAAAGATCGGAATTAGAATATTAGCCGTTTTATTGTGTCCGGTGTAACTAAATTAGGTGATTTAATTATAGCACAGGCTAAAACAGATCTAGAAGTAACAGAAAGTTTTTCCTACTTAATTATATATTCACGTATATAAATTTCTTTAATAACAATTCGTATCTTACTTAGTTTTGTTTTCAACTTTGTGTTTGTATAGAAAAATAAATAAAATATGTGTGAGCACCATGTACAACAAAATAAACGACAGATTTACTGCTGTAGAATTTCAGGAAGCATTTCAGTTGTTCGACAGTCGTGGGGATGGAAAAATTCACGTATCCCAGATTGGTGACGCGTTGCGCGCTCTTGGTCAAAATCCAACCGAATCGGATGTAAAAAAATTTACTCACCAACATAAGCCAGACGAGCGAATTAGTTTTGAAGTGTTCCTACCAATCTATCAAGCAATCAGCAAGTCCCGCACATCTGACACGGCAGATGACTTTATTGAGGGTCTGCGTCATTTTGACAAAGATGGAAATGGTTTCATATCTTCCGCGGAGTTGCGACATCTTCTAACAACACTTGGTGTGTATTTACAGTGTCTTTCTTGAAAAAAAAAAAAAATGCATATATGTGTTTCTTTGGTTAATTACATGTATCTCATTCCAGGTGAGAAGCTCAGCGATGAAGAAGTGGAGACATTACTGGCGGGTCATGAAGATTCACAGGGTAATATCAACTATGAAGATTTTGTCCGCCAAGTGATGTGCGGTTAAGTAGTTATTTAAACGCATAAAAAAAAAATATATTATCATTTATATATAGTTTACGCCACTGTCTGTCAAGTTTGTTAAAGCATTTAACTATCTCTTTTGAAATATCATATCATAGTATGTGTACAATACAATCTCTAAACGATTTATCTCAAAGAGATTCTAAGGCAAACATTATTTTGTTATGGTTTGTGTGTAAAAGAAGATTTTAATCTCATAAAAAAAAAGTGTCTAAATTAATTAAACGTATATACATAAATGTGTGGTAGGGGGTTGAAGAAACAATCTAGCGCATTGTGCCTTGACGTATACTCCGATTTACAAGCATTTAGTGATATCGATAGTAATCACACCTGTTGTGCGATCCTGTAGCGAGATATCTGAATTCCCCGTATGGACATTCCAAATTTTTATAAAGTTAGATTTAAAAGAACAGAAGATTTATGCTCGAGCTTTAAAATCGAGGACCCGCCACTTTGATTTATATGCCGACACGCTTAATGGCCTTGTACTTCTCTTCCTTTATCGAGATTAAACATATATATACATGTATAATATATATCTTCTGCGTGAGAGATTTTTGGAATATGTTCGAGAATCTTCCACTTTCACACTGTCACTTGGTCTGGAAAACCTGCTACAAGAATACATCTGTTCATTTTATTTATTTAAGCATAAGCGTATTATATCTTTGAAATGCGCAAGAAAGGATGTACATTGCAATAAAATAAAAAAAAATTAAGTTTTAATACGGAGAATTTTGTTGTGTCTCTTGTAAGTAGAACATGTGGGTTTTTTTTGACAATTATCGAATTTAAACTCGTGAACTTTTTAAAGCTTTGAAAATGCGTTCAGAGATTTTCTACGAGATGTGTGATAAAATAAAATGTCAATTTTTTCAGATGCAAGTTTGACGGATAATTTAAAAAAAAAAAAAAAAATGTTTGAAATCTACGCATTGCGCTTGATGATTTTTAGTGGTCGTTCGAAAGTCCGGAGCGCATGTGCGCACAAAGTGGGAGTTCATCGTGCGTTTGATTCGCGGGCGACCTGGTTCTCGACGTCACGTGGCACACGGTGTATGCGCCGTGGGTACGTACGGAACTTGTCGAACGCGGCTTCCAGCTTCCAGCAGTATTACTTCAAACGTTGTAGTGGTCGTTTCTGATTTTCCGCCCTTTTGATACAGGCGAAAGTCGCCACAATCACTTCCCATCGTTGTCGATCGCTGTTCCAGCGAACATTTCGTGGTGGAGCTGTAAATTTAAAGCCGCCAAAATTTTACGAAGAAAGAAGTATGAATATTAACTCCAGTCTATCGTTAAGTAATAGTGAAAGTAGTAAAAAGCCGATAATGCCGAGTTTAATTTCCAGTAATTGGTGAGTAAGCGCGAGTTACAACACGTAACTTGTATGCGCCATTTTTGTTCTCGCCTGCACCGTAAATCGCCATCTTGCCTATCGCGTCCTGTGTAATCCGTATTATTATTATTTTTTTTTTTTTATTTTTTTTTTTGCATTTCTTGTATCTCTCCCAACCAATTCTTGTTATCTCTGTATAGTTACGCACATCCTGTCCAAGTCGACTATCATGTTTTACATCTCGTATTTAACGAATGTAATACGACACAGCTCAAGTTGGACACACACACATCACAGTTCGTTATCGTCGGGAAGGGACACAGTTAAATGGGGCAACACGAGATTTTGTCATTAGATCCCGTCGCTGTTTGTCGTGATAATCGCGACGTACGATTAAGATTCTTCGAGAAACGATACGCGAAATGATACGTAAATACACGATCGGAGTCAATCTCCAACACAGCCACGTGACAGACTTTGCCAAAAATTTTGTTCTGCATTTACAGTACACTAACGTTGCTTTATCAGCTGTTCCGTTAGATAGTTGTGCCGATAGTACCGTAAGATTCCAACGCACAATGACCGCCTTTACTTACTATTTCTATAGATAGATGTTTTTAGTATCTCTCGTCGGAATATTTGTGTGTGTGTGTGTGTGTATTTCCAATTATATAATTAAAAAGACGTTAATTTGTAGTAATCAAATATGCGATGTAATTAGTAGTTTATGATAATTGCTGAAATATCTAATGTGTAAATAATATGATAAATTAATTTTATATTTAGTATTTGTAATGAAAACGAGAATTTACTGTTTAAATTGTCCGCGAAATCTTGCTTTGTTCGGAACAGAATTGGTTATCTCTGATATCTGACAAAATGCAAGTCACTCACACAATTGAGAGATATGTTTACACTGCAAAAATATGCAATAAAACACCTTACCGTGCACTATGTTATCAGCTATCTTATCAGACTGTTTACAGAGCAAAAAATTGATTTTTAGTATAAAGTATTTAATTATTTATATTTATGTATCATATTTATATGTGATTTTTATTTTTTGTTGGTACTGATGGGGTTTTTAACTCGCGCTTATTTTATAAAACTAAATTTTGTTCTTTTTATGTCACCGTGTTATGTATACATTGGCTACGTATGTATGTGTTTTCACTAATATGAGCTACATTATGTATATACACTGTCATAATAATTGGCAATAACCGACTGTGTGACGCAAGAATTTCTTCGACAAACTATTCGAATCTCCAAATAAAGTGGAAAAACAAATGTGCGCGCGATTGCGCCTTGTACGTAGGATCTAAAATTTTCCTTGTTACTTGTAATCAGAGCAAATATTTGATAAGAATGAGTATATTAAACCGAAAACGCGATTAATAATTTCTGCGTCTACGACGGCGGAATTAAAGATATCACGACAATTTGAAAAGAGATTTTAATAAAAATATTATATAATTATTTCGTAAAAGTTTGTTCTCTTTTAAGATTACTCAAAAAGAACACGGTAGAAAATTTGTGTTACACGTCTTGCAACGTTTATATTTATTAACAACACGAGTAATAATAATAATAATGCTGGATTGATTTACGTCGTTTTGTATATCATCTTGTTAATTTTGCATGAGATTCAAAACGGTGCGTTGTTTAGAATCGCGACATTGGCTTTGCGTTTTCTTTTACAACGTCAAGTTGCCTCGTGTCTCATGCCAATCGATATAAAGGCGGCAATGCCGTTTTATTTCGCGATAAAACAATGTGTTCTTCGACGTCACGTTATCTCTCTTGAGAAGAAGAAGAACGTCAAACCGAGAGAAAGAGAGAGATCAAATGTAATTGTTAACTTATTGTTAAGTTCGAAGTTCAGAGCAAGAAAAAAGCCACACCAATTGGACAAATAATAAGAGAAACGCGTGACGAGTCGCTTCTTTGGCCGCGTTTCTTGAAATCAATAATAAGCGCATATGTGCGCGCGTGATCTTCATTACAAAAATTGTCATCCTCGTCATATCGTATTGCGGTGAACAATGCAAAACAATGAGTTGAAGTTCTGCCTCGTGATTGGTTCAAATTACTTTCCCGCGGACGAGAATGTTATCTTGTTACATATATGTGTTGTACCACCACATGTAACCTCTACGTTGTAACTTTCACTAAATGCAATAATAACTTTCTCAAAAAAACTCAATAAATACATTTTTGCGTTATCGTAATGTTGGAAATACCGCGATCTATTCCTGGCTGTATTATCATTTTATACGCGATAAAAGCGCATGTTTCTTGCGTAATTCCCGTTAATTAAATTTAATGATCCACCTTATTGAACGATAGCTAAAGATCTTTTGTTCGCGCAACAACGAATAAAGACTGAAAATTTCTGTTCGTTTTTTTTCTTTTTTCTTTTCTTTTCTTTTTTTTTTTGACGTTAACTTGGATGATTCGATTTTTGAACAAAATTCTTTTTGCCAAATAATTGAAAATACTGTGCTAATGCGTTATACGAGCGTTAAACTTCCTTTTCGCTTAGTATAAATAATCTTACGAATCGCCGCGCTAAGTTGGTCGCTAACAATAACATTATCACGTCAGAAACACTTAGCTCCGTGGAAGAATACAATTGGTTGATACGGCAAACACTCAAAGAAGCCCGTAATTAAATTTACCAATCGACTCCGCGAAGCTTCCAGAACGTACGATAAAGCGCTGTGTGACCGAGCTCAAGAACGCGCAAGGTCGTTGCGAAATAAAGAGACGGTGAGATTTATTTTAGTTGTTCTCTAGAGGCAAGAAATGTTTTTTAACATAAAATCTAATGTTTTTCGATGAAAGTAATATATGCAAAGTTTTATATTTGATGTCGGTGGTTATAATTCTAATTTAAAAATCTATTTCATAATGTGTGATTATTACGTTCGAAGTTGATAATTTGTTACTGTCGCGTGTCACGGAGCAACAAAAAGAGCAACAAATTATTTATAAATTATCGCGCAATGACGCTCAACCGGGAACGCTTAGTTGCAAAATATCCACACATATTCGGCACACAGCCGAAAATTCTTACATCTAGCGTGTAAAGTGGCCAAAAGGCCACGGGGATGTAAACGAGCAAACCAATCGGTTTGCATTTCTGTCCGTAAACACGTGAAAACACTGTTATTTGTTTGGCACGTAGCCCGTTTTAATGACGTCTCTCGATACGCGACCGACAATGTGCCCGCGGAAACACAACTCGGTGTTATTTTATAAATCGCGTATCTGGGCTATGCGGTACGGCAGTCGCTCATTTTCCTCTCAGCCGTTTTCCTCTATTCCGCTCTAGTTTTTTTTTTTTTTTTTCCCGGAATTGTCTTGACCGCGGCGGTGTCGGACGTCGCGTCAACGCGATAAACAAGAAAGCTTCGTCGTTCACGATAAGGCCAAGGTAGAATGACCAATCTCACGTTTCTTTGTTTGAACATTCTCGAGATACCGTAATGCAGCGAGTGGATATCAATCGATACTTGCACGCATCGTTACTCTGACGATTTTTTTTTTTTTATTGCGGCCGTGTCACTCGTGTGTTGATTGAGAAGTTTCGCGCGAGACGAAATATCGCGGCGTTTTATATCTTCTACATATATCTCTCTCGCAAAATAAATCTATATTATTCTCAGTCTCTCTGGAGAGAAGATAAATACATCCTGAACACACTTACATAATCGCTCCATCAGGAGAGTTTCAAGATTCTTGGCAGTACTTACTGTTTACGCTCCAAATACATCATCTCTTTAAACAGTATCCTACCTTGCGATGCTGATCAAATATATTTACACACAAATTCATTAACAGAATAAACATTTGTGTATCAATATTATCATCTCCTTGTCCCAATCCTCAATCTCGCACGCACGTATCCCTTGCATTCTTACACATCTTTCATAAGAAGTTCATGTGATTCTATATAGATACAACAAATTTATATCAAAAGTAAAAAATGAATTTTTTACATTTGTTAAATTTGTTTATATTTATTAAAAGTAAATTGAATTTTTATGTACACATTTTTTGTATTGATGATAAAAGTTTAAGGATTCTAATGAACGAACTGCGCATTTCAGTGAAATGTCTAGTAAATGCATGGACGAGAGCCTAGAGGAAAGCTCTAGGTTGCAGCAGCACTACTGTATAACGCTGGGTGTGGGGCCTCTGTGGTGGTCCTGATGTGCCCCATGCCGCATTGTCTGTATCCACAGTCAACACAGAGAGCCGCGGCGTGGGGATCAAGCAGAGTCAGCTCTCTGTGAGCTCCCACATTGTGCAAGTACGTATTTTTCATCGCTCGTATAAAGTTTACAAAAAAAAAAAAAAAAAAAAAAAAAAAAAAAGAAAACAATCTTCTCCTCCTTTAGAAACAATAATAACGATTGCGAGTGTACAAAAGTAAAATTTGTATTCTTGATATAAAAATAAATATTTTCTAATTTGTTGGTGCGATACACAGGAGGATGAATTATTGAAAGCCGTGAGAAGTAACGAACCATTGCGTCTAACGTTCACTCTTCACTTGACCGAGAGTACATCGGTCGAGTGGGAGACCGTAGCATGGCGCCGTTGTCTATACATACGTGTACCAAGCTGCCTTCTGCCCGAAGGATCAAAGGAGGGCTTTGTCTCTCTTCTAGAGTACGCCGAAGAGACACTGCGCTGCACTAATATCATTGTCTGTCTCCGCAAAGATAGATCAGACCGAGGTACTTGTCGCTTGCCGTTTTTCGGTACAAATGTCGAAGGTTTTTGCGTTGACGCAAAAGACTCACCGTCTAAATCGTTCTGTTGTTATGGTCTAGCAATGCTGGTTCGTACCTTCATGTTCTTGGGTTTCACGGTCCTGCCGCCAACTCATGCCTTGGTACCGCCAGGCAGTGACGCTGGCAATCTCTACATGCTCTATGCCATCGAGTAATCGACAAGCAGCTCGGATTCTCTCAAATTTAACGCACAGGTATTGACACGAAGCAAGGAGCACGAAGCAAGCTGCTAATTTCTTCTTTTATTACATTACTTGATTATTTGACTAACTACTTTATTACTATTTTCTTTTTGTAATCGGTTTCTATTTTGCTAATTTTTCCCCAAGTTTGTGTTGTGTCTGTGATGATTTTCTTATTTTAATTTTATTATATTTAATTGCAGGTACCACCCTAGAATATTGTCTTTAAGCTAAATTCTCAGGAATTTAGCAAAAAGGATCAAAGAATTCGAGAAACAACCTGTGTCTGGTGTCTTTTCCGTTCTATTTCTTTTCTTTTATATATTTTGTATAAGTTTTGCCCTACACCTACCTTTTGTTACCAATCGAGAAATTGAAAAGTCGTCTATTTTGACAAAAAAAAAGTCAAGTGTTATAAGTTTAACGATATTCAAAAACCAAATCAGACGACTATAGAAGACACCTTGGCGTTAAATTTAAGAGGAGTGACAGAAAGAAAAACCATAGTCGCGAATATGTAGAACGCGTATAAAAGGCTTTCAATGAGTATATCGATTCATTCTCTTGAAAAACAATGTTAATAACTCTTTTAAGATCATATAAGCTGCTGACAAAGCTTCCCACGTGAATTTGACGGAATTTAAAGTCGTGTATTGACCATCGCACGCGACTACGTCAAATTTTAGAGTAATTTATTATCGATATATCTCAATGTTAATTGTGGCAGATTGGGCATCACCATATTATACTTCGTAAATATAAGTACATTGTCTTATTATTTGTAAGTATTACGACTATATAGTCTAGATTTAATATCCGTTGTGCGAGAGTGTGTCGAAAGAATTACATTTGTCTCAAAAATTACACAACATTCTCTAAAAAGAACTGATATACTTGTTTTTAAATATTATCTTTATATTCACGAATAGTTTAATACAATAATTTTTTGTTTGATAAAACTGAAAAAATATTAAGTAAAGAGCAAACCAAATTTTGTTTACACGTTGTTGGCTTATAGAGAGTGTTGTATTTCCAGATAAATACTTGAATTTTCTGATTTAGTTCAGTGTTTGCTACTGTACTAAATTTTATGTGGATAAAACAACTTAATTTTTATATAGAGAAACATCACGATTAGAGTTTCGATGATTAGAGCAAAAAACTAACACACACTTCGCACGTGTAATTTTTTTTGAGAGCTACTCAAGATTGAAAGGTTTACAGGATTATAAATTTTATTTATCGCGTTATATAAGTCTTATTATCTTATTAACTCTGTTACAGGTAAGATCTTATTCTTAGATATATGATAATATATATCTGGTAATTCCCAATCAGTTAACATTGAAGAGATCTTGCTAATAAATGCGTTCTTTAGTGTTGACTTGATAACAGACAACATAAAAAATATATAAAAATACAAAAAAAAAGTGAAAAATTATGAGAAAAATCCAAAAAAAAGTGTTGAAAAATATATATAGCTTATTAGGAGTATAGAGATAAGTACAGAATGACGGACTATTGTATGTTAACTTTACGCAAATTATCAACTCGTCTCAAGTTTTTCAATCGATGAAGAATTCCATAAGTTTTATCCCGTCAGTTAGAATTATATATTCGTACCTCTGACACACACTGCACACACATAAAAAAGTAAATATGTATGCTACATTTCTTATTCATGAAGACATAATATTGCTAAATAAACATTTAATAAAACCTTTTATATTGTTATTTCCTGATTACCAAAAACATTTTTAATCTAAATAATTTGATCAAATGTTCCAATTTGAATAGATATTTGATGCATTTTTGTATTTAACAGTAAGTGTTTAACAAAGACTATTGATATTTAAAAAAAAGTATTAATGAGATTTATTACATATACAATTTTATTATTAGAGAGACGAGAATTCAAGTATCACATAAATTTGTAAAAAGTCTAAATATTTCATTACATATATATTACAGCACAATTAAAATTTGTATTTAGTATGAGTTGTTCACTTTTCATTAACAAAAAGTGAAGTATGACATATCTCAATAAAAACCAGCATATAATGTCTAGTCTACAATAGGAGTAGGCAGTATAGAGTAAGAAGTAAGGTTCTTGGAGTTCTTTTATTTTTGTCTATACAAATAATTATTTCGCGTTTTTCAACACACGTCTTTCATTGGCTAACAGTAAGGCAGTAGGCAGTGCGAAATGGAAATTGCCTATTTCGTAATTCCCGTTGTTTCTTCACCGAAAAATAGTTTACTCTCTACTCCTACAGCCTTACTATCTTCGTTGTAAACCAGCCATAATAGTTTACAACATGCAATCATCAAACAATAAAATGAGGATTAAGTAGGATAAAATCGAATTTTTCTTTTCAAGTTTTACATCAAAATTCATAATAGTTTGAAATTTTATTTTAATCTTGTCAGTCTATTAAATATATATAAATGAAATATATCAGATGGTAAGTTTGTACACTAAAAATAATTTATAACTTTATGTATTTCTGTGTGTCAAAAANTTATATTTTACATACGTAATATTTTTTCCTTTAATTTTACCTGTTTCTATTGTATGTACATTAGCTCCTCTTAAACTCGGAGGTTTCCACTTTTATATCTCGTTTGTTTCTATCTCCGTCACTACAAAAAAAAAAAAAAAATAAAAGTTAGCTAACTTTATGACCTCTTTGTTTTCTTGATAATGCACAGTATTATAAAAAAATCGATCTGCTCGCTCACTCTTATAGCTGCCTCTTATAAATTTCAGTCAGGATTGCTCTCACGTTCACTCCGAATTCTTTTTCTTGTTTTTTTGCTATATCATTTTGTTTTGAGCAACCGAGATATTTTATAGCTTAGACGTAACAAAAAAGGATTCACTATTATTCATTTTTTGACGTTTTGATCCCAAAATCTCCGAGTTTAAGAGAAGATACTGTGTATATCTTATCTATTTATTTATCTATGTATGTATATATACGTACACACATACACACATACATACATATATATTTTTTATTTATATCAATAACAAAATGACATTCGTCATTTTCATGTTACACTCAATTATGCGAATTGGATTTCTTGTGTGCATCAGCTTCCTACGAATCAGTTTAAAATATCAAAAGCTATACATATGTATATATACATATATATAGGTCAGTAAATTTTATTACATAGATACGAAAGCATGTCGTACCTCAGAAGTTGATTTTGGGAACAGTCCTAAACTGTTGAGCATACCGGATGTTGTCGATTTTTCAACGGAATACGCCACAGTTACATTGTCATGTCTTACCATGTGACTTGCTGCAAAAATTACACAACAATTATTTAAGTCTTAAGTCACGAAGAGTTTTCGCTAACAATATGGAATGCGTCGTAATCTATTTGTACCTAATTGATTGCCATCATTCGTTTCATAGCCGCACTGGCATTGCATTTTTCTTTCTAGCGGAATGTTAATTAGAGGAGACGGCACGATGAGACTGGTTTTTGGTCTCTCATTGTGAATTTGTTGTTGATGCTCACGGAATGCACGCCAACAACACGTGATGTAACGACACTGTTGACATTGCTGTTCACCTCTGTTTATGTGTTAAATAGTTAATTTATGTTATATATTCGCTCGAGAATGTTGATTTTAAAACGATATGCTTACGGATAATGATCCTCTTCGTCAATATCTTCTTCGCATTCTTGACAAGGTAAGTGTCTAACAGAAGTGTTTATTGAGATCGGTCCAGTACTCCATCTTTGTATTTTTTCATTAAATGGTAACTCGGGAGGTGGACTATCTACAGAAAATCGTATGTTCGGTCGATCTTTCAAGACCGTAACTTCAATATTACCACCGGAATATGGTATTGCTTCTGTAAAAGTTATTGATTAAATATGACAGAAATATATATTCACACATGTAAATAACTACGCCTACTTAGAAATGTAAATAAACATAGAGTAGATATGTCTAATATATAAAAGAAACACACAAGTTTCTACTTTTTTGTTACAAATGTGTTAGCATAAAATGATAAATAATATACATCACAAACTCTACGGCCAATAAGAAGGATATACTTCCGAATGACCCCTGCTCCCAATCAATCTGAAATTTTGCACAAAAATAGTGTTCGATGGGACAAACAAAACGCGCGTAGTCTCCACTTCGGCAAATAAAAAAAAAATTTTTTTTTAAATAATAACTATATCGACTGAAATAAGAATATTCTTTTATGAAGTAGCACAATAAGAAAAAAAGAGAATATCAAATTAAAAGTCAATGTTCGAATTTGTATTTCTTGATAAATAGTAATTATAAATTAATCTTTTTTTTTCAGTAATTTTATGTAGTAATAAAAATATATAAAAACGCGCACATCAGCAATCACGTTGATTCTTAATGGCTTGTTTTAGAGTTTGCGATTTTACATATGACAACCGCAAAAATTGTGTTCTTCTATTAAATATATATATTTACTTGAGTCAGAAATAGGATCGTGTAACACTCGTTGATGCTTTACGAGCAAGCTTTTTTGGTTAAACCACAAACAACATCTCGTACACTTGTTGCCTTTTCCTTGATCTCTTCTCACAATGTGCCTTTGCATGTGCGACAAATAAGTGTAAACACTAGACGCGTTAGGATTGCCCTTATTCATAAAATGTATTACCTTTTCGAAACAACAATATTTGCATTTAATTAATACACATTGAAATGAGAAAACATTCGCAACACTGTTCTTTAATTCTTACCTTAAGACAATAAGGACATTGCAATCCCTCACCTTTTTCGTGAATCTTATAATAATGATCTATGACATCTTTATGACTGGACGTACGATAGTTACAACTTTCACATTGATATGGCATTTCAGAAGGATAATGCATCGATGACAAATGATCGATCAATGACTTGTTTTTTCCTGAAGAACATCCCGTATAAATTGTACTATATCTTCTTGATTATATATCTATTTTTTACAAGTCAGTGTAATCAAATAATCAGTATAACTTACCAAATTTCTCTTCACAAATGGCGCAAACCACCATAAGACCGTCAGAATGACCAAAATTGCTATGTACCTCAGACACATGAGTCAGTATTTGATGTTGCGACGAAAGTGCGGTACAACAATATCGACATACGAACAATTCCGACTGACCAGGCACTTGCGGAGGTACATGACTAATCATGTGCTCCATCACTTCAATATTGGACTTCATTATTGTTGTGCACAAGAAACACTAAATCAAAAATACTTAGTGTTATTTTAAGTATTGTGAAACATGTCGACATAGCAATATTACATTTTTGAACCAACCTTGAAGTGTATAAAGGATTTGCATTCCTCTGAAATTAAGTTTTTATCACCTTCCATTGTAGCGTAATAAAATTCTTGCAGTTGAATTTGTTCCTTCGGTTGTTTCTCGTTATTACTCTCTTTCTCTTTTTCGTTATTTTTGAAATCGATTGCGATTTTTTTTATTTCGTGTTCTGGAACCACTACTACCGCGGGATTAGTTCTTTTTCTTCCTCGTTTCGGTCCAGGTTTAATCGTTTCTGGAATTTTATTTTGAGAAGATGTTGTATCAGTTAGTGATGTATCCTTTAATAATACAACCGGCACATCATCAGTCTCTTGATCTTCAGTCTTTGAGTAAGACCAGTCTTGAAATGGATTAGCAGCTATCTTTGCTAGACGATCTAACAAACTGTCAGCTGAAAAAATATGCAAACTCCTTATTTGACGATAGAGAATCGATTATAGATTAATTCGTGATTTGTTAAGTTCCTATTTGTGATCTGTTTATTTGTTTACTCACTAGAGTTAGTTTTAGTTTGTTCCGCGATATGCCGGATAATATTATCAAATGCACGCTCAGACGTAGCACCGTACATTTCTCTCCATATTAATTCATCTAAAAACTGTTGTATCATTGGTCTGCTAAGTAAACTCAATGTGTTCTGAAACATTCTTGGTACAATTTTCCTAAGATATTCCATAACATGATAATTGCTCATAAGATTTTTCGAGTTTTGCTCCGGATAACCGGACTGCATAACGTGACTGTATCCCATGTCATTCAAGGTGCTTTTATCGACAGTAAAGTCAGTCATTATTCTGGAATCTGTATGGACCCAGTCTTTCAATGGATACAGAATACTATTAAAGCGTCTTTTGAAGGATCGTCTGTTCCCTTCTTGCATCGGTTCGCAAGCGCGCAATCGTATCTCAAGAGTAGTAGGGTCTAAAACACCAAGAACCTCGACTTTTACCTGTAAAAACAAGAATAAAATTTATCATTACAAGCATAATCTCTTCCTTATCAAACTGAGATTTTCAAAATATTTTACCTGTCGTAAATGTCCATCTTGTGATGTAGTGCCTAAACTAATTACACCAACTTGTATCACTGCATTGTTACCGCCCATTTTACGA
The DNA here is from genome assembly GCF_002006095.1 of Pseudomyrmex gracilis. Lineage (NCBI taxonomy): Eukaryota > Metazoa > Arthropoda > Insecta > Hymenoptera > Formicidae > Pseudomyrmex > Pseudomyrmex gracilis. The sequence continues at coordinate 16,233 of NW_018020911.1, read as the reverse complement.
GCTTTATTCCATATCGCTGCTGTACAAATGCTACGTAGATTCGTATAAAAGTTTTTCAGATATACATTAGATACTTTCACCCAAGAAATGACATTTTGTACATTAGTCTGACAAGCCCAATGATAAATCAGTTTTAGCAAAATCGTAGGTGTGTAAGGAGCTCCTTGGAAGATCGAACCCGAAAAAACAGAAACGAATTTATCGGGACAGTTACTACATATCCACACATAGCCACCAGAATAAGGAAATGTTCCTTGATCGCTATACATTCCCAACTTGAGTTTACTTTTTTGACCATCTGTGTGATGTTCTGTACAATATTGTTCCGATCTTAACAAGCCTTGTTGGATCAACCATTCAGCAAAGTTTGTAGCAGAAAACATGAGCACGTTTTTAACTTTAGCATCTAAAACATTTCGATAATCATATATGTATTATATATATTAATATATATTACTGATATATACATATTAATATATATTACTGATTGTAATATAATATGTACATTAGTAATGCTAAAAGTGTTTTACCTAATGCTTGTCTTTCTTTTTGTCCAACTACTGACGTGATATCTTTATTATGTAAATTTGGTCTTGCTATCACTACTAGAGATGGAAACGTTCGGCCGCCAGTTGTCTTATTAAATGTAAATTCTCTACCATCAGGTAAATTCTTTTTTGCTTCGTCTATATGTTCAGCAGCTATAATGTTTTATAAAAAATATATATATATAATTATCAAATATATCAAAATATTCCTAAAAATAAATGACGTTAAATAAATAAGATAACGTAAAATAGATAAATGTTATAAATAACCTAAAAAAGCGTCTTTGCTGCCAACCGCTATCCCTCCTATACTAGTATGTTCTGCAGGCCTAACTGATTGATTTGCCGTCTGTTGTATACTGCTATTTGCTGTGGAGTTTGTCACACCTTGTGGGTTGGTAGTAGCTGAAGGACCAGTAATCTTTTTTGTTAGTTATAGGAGTCTTTTTCTTAGCTGTTTTGTGGAATACGTTAATTTTAAAAATGATTACCCTTAACAACTTGCGTTGCTGTTCCAGGCTTTGCTTTTACTTGAGTAACTTTGGGTAGAGGCTACAAAGACAATATATTCTAGGCATACTTATTGGTTATAGCATAGAAATTTAAGAAATGCAATTATACAAATCATACCTCTTCGATAATATCAGACTGTTGCACTGGAAAAACTTTTGTTCTACGTCCGAGTCTAGGTTTGTACTGGAGAGAATTAGTATATAATTAGTACTTAAGATAAAAAGTATGTAGATGTGCAATATAAAAAAAATACAATTGATAATACATTTTCTTGTTGAGATTGTGGAGTGGTAGAAGCTACAGTTGTAGTTGTGGTAGCTGTGCCTGAAATTTATATGTATTTGTTTCAATTAAGTTTTATAACAAATCTGAAAACTTTAATTAAATAGCAAACACCTTTCTACCTTGAGCTTGTGTAACAGAACCCAAAAAAACGCCCATACTACGTGGATCGACAACTAATTGAATATTTCCTTGAGGTCCACTACTTGTATTACTAATATTTACTTTTATTGGTGGCGGATTCTTAGTCTGTTGTGTCTAAACAGAAAACCTATATGTATATGATTGTCTGTACTTACTTTCAAAACATTAATTAACACGTTGAATGCCGGACTAATTTTATGACTTGCCCAAGGCGCCGGAAAAAATTGTTTGTTATGTAATACATATGGCATCACCGATGATCCCCACGGCATTCAACGTGTTAAATTATCATAGTGATGAAAAGAATGCTTACAACACTTAAAATTTGAGAGTTATTTTGAACTACCGGTGTTACTGTTGCTTGACTTACTGTTGGTGCTATTGTTGTAGGCCTATAAATAGTAATAAATTATATTTAATAAAAAAGTATATTAGATATACGTTATCTTTATATCATATGTATATATACAGGGTGTCCAACAATTAGTGTAACATCTCTCGTAGACAGGTAGGAGTAAAACTGAGTTGAAAAGTCCTACACCATTTTGCGAGATTTACAGTAGTTACCGAGATCTTAATTAACAAAGATCCGCAAATAAGCATGCATCAGGCTGTCTTACGCGCGTACAAGAGATGTTATGACCAATTGTCGGTATATACATATAAATATCTTGTAATTATATACTTACAATGTATATTGAAAACCACTGACTGCACCTGATTGACATATCAATTTACCTCCATGAACTTTAACTAAATCTTCCAAAATAGCTGTAACCTAAAGAAAAAAGAATCAGTGTTTGATATTTATATTATCATAAAATATATATAACTTACCCTATTTACATTTTCTTTGTGTTTCACTATAGATTTTAATTGAGATTCGCTCAAAGGTTCTTCTTTACATTCCAATTGTAATGTTACATGAACTGGAGGAATATTTGAGACAGAATGTCTGGGTAATTGTGCTTTTGGCATTGTGCTCACAGATGCTAAAAATTAAAAATAGTTTAATATTTACTTAAGCAAAGCCAATTTAATATTTACTCAATTTGCGTTATATTAAACATATTTTTAAAATAAAATAAAAATTAAAGCTTAATGCATATTTTACTAACAACTTTTTATAGATTTATAAGAAAATAAAAATATAAGAATAGACAAATAAAATAAATGTTTTCACAACATAAATAACTCTCACAATATTAATGTTATGTTATTGTTAAAAAAGTTTTGCAATATACGTTAAATATTTTCGTTCTCTTTGAATTGCTAATATCGGTATCTGCTCCGAAGAATGCTCGTAACACACATATGAACGTTCGGTATCAAACGGTGATAAGTTCACGCAATTACTAGCTTTCAAGTATCGCGACTGACCTTACCTGTCGGTTGTAACTAATTGCAAATGTAAATTATAGTCTTTTGATGCGTTGACAGATACCGATTCGGAGCACAAAACTGATAAATCCACGATAACCTAACGACACATACATATGTATAGACAATCTCGACGCCTCACGTTTTTTACAGCGCGTAAAGCTCGCACGCGGTGCGGCGGTGCCAACAAACTTCCCATATATTTTTCGACTGTGTTCCGATACTCACTGCACAATATTAGAAATCTATAGTTTACGTCACACGTACTCATAGACTTCAGTAATAGTAGTGAATATTGGAACGCAGTCTTCGTTGCCAGCGCCTCTATAAAGGTATGACTATCGATATGGCGTCTAGTCATTCGATTTTTTAAACTATACTTACACATTATGTACATTTTCTTTTTTTTATTCTTTATATTTAAAAAATGTATAAAACAACAAAAGAAATAAAAAGAAAAATAATGCAGTGTATAATTTAGTATATTCACTTTTAAGGACCTGAGTACAATAGAGAAAGTATTAGGAATAAGAATTAGAAATAGAAGTTAAATGTACTATATAATGACAAAAAATAAACTATAACATATAAATATAGGAAGTGTCATGGCTGCATGATATATACAGCCTATATTTATATACATTTATATGTTAATTTTATTTTTTTTCGCATTGTACATTACATTTAACCTTAGTAGAAACAGAGCTTATTTTGCAATCACTGTGCTAAAGTGTACCTTTCCTATATGTGAATTTGAAACTGTTCCACAAAGACTTTCTTACTATAAACAAAATTGAAGATGTTTTAAAAAGTGTTAATTTTTTTATATAAGAATAAGAGATATGACGAAAATAAAATCCTTTCAGTGTAAACATCAATTCTTTCATGCAAGGGATGAACAAAAAGAGAAGCTAAGAAATTTTATATTCCAGCAAATAAGCTCAGTTTTATCAAAATAAATAAAACACAATTTTACATACAATTTCTACATGTTATCTGCAATATATTAAGTTTTCTTCTTCATCTAAAATTAGTAAATTATATAATATAATAAAATCTTTCTGCAAGAATAAAAAAACTGAAAGAATAAAAAAGAATAAAAACTGAAAGAATACTTTGAACCTTTAATTTTGCAAAATTTTTGGCATCTTCTTCCAAATATCTAATAATATGTCTGTTATTTACTTAAAACACCGTTTTACATAATTTTATTTTTAACGAGTTTTGGAAATAGATTTGAAAGGTTAGATAAAAAAATTTCAAACATTTAAAGATTCAAAATTACAGTTAAAAATAATATTAATAACTGTATACATAACAATATTATATGTTATTATATGTTATTATAAATAACAATATTAAAACATTATTTTATATAACATTATTTTTTATATAACATTTCTAAGATACTATTATTTTATATTTAACATTCCGGTTATTATTAGTTGCATTTATAAGATTGACAACAAAGTTCTTATCTCAATAATATATATTATATAATACCTTTTTCTTGTTTGTCTTCTTCCAAATATTTCGTTTTTGTCTCATTACATAATTGTGAGTTCGATTTCTTGTTGTCACTAGTAACAGCTATTATCTGTATGTTGTCTTCTTCCTCAACATTTTCTTCTTGCATTTGTTCTATTTGTTTCTTTAGTGCTTTTAATTCTTGCCGTCTGCAAAAGAAAGTATAAAATGGTAGAGGAAAATAGAAAAATATAGGGAACATGTGTGTGATGTAAAATATTTTAAATATATGCACTTATATTTATGTATATATACATACATATATTAATAAATATAAATGCATATATTTAAAATATTTTACATATGATATAAAATGCTTCACAAGATTGTATATATGAAGAATTTGTATCATTTATTATCAAAAATTCACAGAAGGTTTAAGGGTAAGAAAAATAGTTATTGTTTTTTGTCTTAATTATGTGTATTTATCTACATTCGTTTACCAACATATAATATTGAAAAAACATTTGACAAGTTTGCACATCAGAATAAAGCTGTAAGCATAAGCAATAATGTGTTACGACACAATACTGAAAAACATTTTAAATAAAATACCGAGTGTAGTAAAGAAACTTGATACATCTTTGTGATGTATCAACATCATAAATAATGTTAAAGTTATGTACCTTTTCACATATGCTTTCTTTCGAGACAATCTGTGCATACTTGGAGATTTGCTGTTGGTTTGTTTATGAAAATGTCCCATTTTGAGATATATATACTAATAAGTTTTTATAGTATATTTTTATAGTATATTTATACTACATTAGTATATGTACCATACTATATGTTTGTAATACACTGTCTCACTGTCACTGTTTTATTAAAACACACATAACAAATCTTTTGTAGGCAGGTTTATATATTAATATACACAATTAGAAATTATACAGATTATAATAGTAAATAAAGGTAACAAGACTAATGCATAGGCATAGGTTATTTATATATGATTATCAGTTTATTGATGTAATATCAAACATTTTGATCTTTTTATTTGGGTCTTTATTAATAATTGACTATAAATATAAGAAAAGAAAATTTACTAACATAATAATATAAAAATACATTTAAAAAATGGCCAAATATATAATAAAATCAATTTTATGAAAAAAAGTTAAAACATTTGTTAAATAGTTAATAGCAGCAAAACTATAAAGTATAATTCAGCAGTTTCATCTAAATAAAGTTGATGTTAAATAAATTAAAACACAGAGTCAAAAAATATTTTTAAAAAACCGATAAAAAATGCTCAAAGAAAATTAATATAAAAATGCAGATCAAAAAACTTTAATAAAAAATACACAATTTTATGATTCTGTAATTATTTAAATGTTGTTATGTTCCTAACCTTCTAATCTAGCCTTTCTCTCTCTCTCTTTCTTTCTCTCTCTCTCTCCTTAAAGAAACTCTACTGCAAAAGAAAACTTAAGACTTAAGTGTTTCTTGTATTTTTGTCTCATTTTTGTATATTTAAGGCTCGGTTCCACAACTTTCAATTTAACACGAGTTTAGCTGGGTTAACGTTTCAAAATTCTATGTACCTTGGTAATCAAACCTATAATACATGTGACATGAAATATAGCATTTTAGTACGGCCGTTAAAGTTGACGTTAAATCTGTGACTCGCGTTCCGCAAGTTACTTTTAACGTGCGTAAACGTTCCTAACCTAACCTAACCTAACCTAATCTATTCATTGAAACTTAAAGCCCGTTGTACATTAATCGCAAGCGCAAACGCAAGATATAGATCTCGTAGAATTGACCAATCACGCTGATCAATTGGCTGATTTGATCAATACGATTAGTCAATTCTATTAGATCTGTTCCTTGCGTTTGCGCTTGCGATCAATGTAGAACAGGCTTAAAACATGCTTCTTTCTTCTTACGCCCGTTTTCACCATCTCCAATTAACTTAATCGGCGATTAAGAGCCTCCGCACAAACTCTTTCTTAACGCGTTACGTTACGTTAAGTTGGCTATGAACTTAAATTTGTACGTAAACTTGAACGTCATTCAACGCCATAGACGTATAAGAAATAGACTGCGCGTGTGAGAGGGGAAGTGAGTCAAACTTCGGAGTGAGACAGATGCTTTCACGCCAATCACCCGAGTCTCTGTCTCTGTCTTTCAGCACCTGGAGTGGGGACTCCCCACTCGGAAGACAACTCCATAGAATGTCTATGCTGTCAATCGCCTAATGTCGCCCCTTCATCGCTCGATGCTCCTCTATTGCCCCACTACGCTATT